>NW_024425452.1:19681801-19777267 GCF_017311325.1 Ursus maritimus | reverse complement strand
CCCCCCCCCCCCCCCCCCCCGCCCAGTATTGGCTTGGAAAGCAACAGGAGCTGAATTTCTTGACTTCTGGCATCCAGTGGGGCTTAAAACCTGGAGTTCTAAAGGTCAACAGGCTTGGCTGAGATAGAGCCCAGAGGGAGCTGCCCTGCTTCTGGAGAGAAAGCAGGCAAACAACCCAGGGGAAGACAGCATGGAAATAGCTACTTGAAGAATGACTGTGGTACACAGTAGGGAGATAATTCCCATTTCTCAAGGCACACTCCTGAGAGGCAGTGTTCACCCAGATGCCTCTCCAGGATGAAGAAACTGGCCAGCATCATTTCCCAACCCTACCCCTCAGCATAAACACAGAGCCAAATGCTGGCAGGCTGCCTAACCTGCTTACACTGAAACCCATCCCCCTGCACTCTGGTGGGACTGCCTTCATCAGTAACACTCGCCACACTCCCAGCAAGGTGGAAACCTCCCCAGAAGACCAGCACAAACCCCTGCCCATACCACATCTCGTAAGCAGAGAGTTCTGTAGGGCCTCAGTTCAAGTGGAGGCAGTGATCATCTCACTTCACAAGCAGACTAGACCACACCAAGTTAAATTTAGCACATTGGGGCCAGGGACCAAACACTGCACACAACAGGCACGGACAGCCTCTATAGACAACTGGCCTGAAGGATAAAGCAACCAAAATACAAAAGCAAAGCACATGCAGCACACATACACCAGAGATACTCCCTGAAGCACCAGGCCCTGAGCACCACATGACCTCTTCATCAGAAGGTCATTATTTCAGGAGCAGGAGACATACCTGGCTTTTCTAACACAGAGAAGAAGGCAGAGACTTAGACAAAAAGCCAAGATGGAGGAATTTATCCCAAATAAAAGGCAAGACAAGTCCACAGCCAGAAATCTAGGTAAAACAGATATAAGTAACATGTTTGATGAGGAATTTAAAGCAACAATTATAAAGATACTCACTGGGTTTGAGAAAATAGAAGACATCAGTGATCTCCTCACCACAGAGATAAAAGAGTGAAAAAAAAAAACAATCTGAGATGAAGAATGCAAAAATGAGATTGGCAACAGGCTTGATGAAATGAACTGCACACTAAAGAATCAGAGGAAAGAATTAATGACCTAGAAGACAATGGAAAAGCAATGAAGCTGAACAAAAGAAGAATTATACAACATAAGAAGAAACTTAGGGAACTCAGTGACTCCACCAAATGTAATAACATTCATATTATAAGAGTCCCAGAAGAAGAAAAAAGAGGGCAGGAAATTTATTTCAAGAAATTATAGCTGAAAACTTCCCTTATCTGAGAAGGAAGCAGACACACAAATCCAGGAGGCACACAGAACTCCCACCAAAAAGTCAACAAAAGCAGGTCAACACCAAGACATATTGCAGTTAAACTTGCAAAATATAAAAGCAGCAAGATAAATGTCTCTATCTTATAAGGGAAGACAGATGAGGTTGGCAGTAGATCTCTACAGAAAGTTGGTAGGTCAGAAGGGCGTGGAATCATGTATTTAAAGTACTTGAATGGGAAAAATCTACAGACAAGAACAGTCTAGCAAGGCTGTCATTCAGAATAGAAGGAGACAGAGTTTCCCAAACAAAAACTAACGGATTTTGGACCACTAAAACAAGCCCTGCAAGAATAATTAAAGGAGGCTCTGAGTGCAAAGGAGAGACTGAAAGTGACAAAAACAGGAAAGGATCAGAGAAAATCTTCAGAAACAATGACAAACCAAGTAATAAAATGGAAATAAATACATATCTACCAATAATTACTTTGAACGTAAGTGGACTAAATGCTCCAATCAAAAGACACAGGGTGTCAGAATGGATTAAAAAACCTAACCAAACCAAACCAAGACCATTATATGCTGCCTACGAGACTCATTTTAGACCTAAAGACAACTGCAGATTGAAAGTCAGGGGATGGAGAGATATTTATCATGTAAATGTCAAAAGAAAGCCAGAGTACCAAAAATTACATCAAACTAGATTTTAAAACAAAGACTGTAAGAGGATACAAAGAGGGCACTATCTCACAATAAAAGGGACAATCTAACAAGATAAAACAAGAGTAGATACATATGCATCCAACATGGGAGCACCCAGATATATAAAACAATGACAAATCTAAAGGAACTGATTGATAATAACACAATAGTAGGGGACTTCAGCACCCCACTTATATCAATGGGCAGATCATCTAAAGAGAAAATAAACAGGGAAGCAATGGCTTTGAATGACACACTGGACAAGATGGACTTAGTAGATATATTCAGAATATTGCATCCTAAAATAGCAGAATATACATTCAAGTGCACAAAGGGCATTTTCCAGAATAGGTCACATATTAGATTACAAAACAGGCCTCAACAGATGCAAGGAGACAGAAGTCACACCATGCAACTTTTCTAACCAAAGTACTATGAAACTTGAAGTCAGCCACAAGAAAAAAAATCTGGAAACACAAATACATGAAGGTTAAGCAATATGCTACTAAATAATGAATGGATCAACCAAGAAATGAAAGAAATAAAAATAAAAACAAACATGGAAACAAATGCTAATGCAATGGTTCAAAAACTTTGGGATGCAGTAAAAGTGGTCCTAAGAGGGAAGTTTATAGCAATAGAGGTCTACCTCAAGAAACAAGAAAAATCTCAAATAAGCAACCTAATCTTACACCTAGAACAGGTAGAAAAAACAAACAAACAAACAAACAACAACAAAAAGCCTCAAGCCAGCAGAAGGAAGGAAATAAAGATCAGAGCAGAAATGATACAGAATATAAATAAATAAAACTACACACAATAGATCAATGAAACCAGGAGCTAGTTCACTGAAAAAATTGAGATTGATAAAATTCTAGCCAGACTTGACAAAAAGAAATGAGAAAAGACCCAAATAAAATTTACAAACGAGAGAGAAGTAACAACCAACATCATAGAAGTACAAACATGTATAAGGATATTATGAAAAACTATACGCCAACAAGTTGGACAACCTGGAAGAAATGGATAAATTCCTAGAAACATAAAGTACCGAAACTGAAACAGAAAGAAATACAACATTTGTACAGACCAATAACCAGCAAAGAAATTGAATCAGTAACCAAAAAACTCACAAACAAAAGTCCAGAGCCAGATAGCTTCATAGGCAAATTCTACCAAACATTTAAAGAATAATACATATTCTTCTCAAACTATTCCAAAAGAAAAAAAAAATAGAAGGGGAAGGAAGGAAGGTTTCAAATTCATTCTGAGGCCAGCATTACCCTAATGCCAAAACAGGATAAAGATACCAATAAAAAAGAACTACAGGCCAATACCCCTGATCAACATGGATGCAAAAGTCAATAAAATACTAACAAACCAAATCCTACAATACATTGAAAAAAAAATCCTTCACCATGATAAAGTGAGATTTATTCCTGGGTTATGGAAGGTAGTTCAATATTTGCAAATCAATGTGATACACCACATTAATAAAAGGACAAGAAATAGATCATTTCAATAAACGCAGGAAAAGCATTTGACAAAGTAGAACAACCATTCAGGATAAAAACCCTAAAAGTAGATTCAGAGGGACTCTACCTTAACGTAGTAAAGGATATATATGAAAAACCCATAGATAATATCATCCTCAATAGGGAAAAACAGAGCTTTCCCCCTGTCAGGAATGAAAGGGATGTGTCAGCTCTCATCTCTGTTATTTAACACAGTACTGGTAGTCTTAGCCAAACCCATCAGACAACAAAAATAAATAATTAAATCATCAAGGACGAAATCAATTTTGACTATTTGCAGATGACCCCAAGGATTCCAACAACAACAAAAAACAAAAACAAAACAACAAACAGCTGCTAGAACTGAAATACAAATTCAGTAAAGTCGCAGAACTCAAAAATCAGCATACAGAAATCTTTTGCATTTCTGCACACCAATAACAAAGCAACAGAAAGAGAAATTAAATAATTAATCCCATATACGATTGCACCAAAAACCATAAGATACCTAGGAATGAACCTAACCCAAGAAATGACTTACAGTCTGAAAACTATAAAACACTGATGAAAGAAACTGAAGAGGACACAAAGAAAGAGGAAGACATTTTATCTTCATGGATTGGAAGAATATTGTTAAAATATCTATTTTACCCAGAGTGATCTACATATTTAATGTAATCCCTATCAAAATGCCACCAGCATTTTTCACAGAATTAGAACAAAGAATCCCAAAATTTATATAGAACCACAAAAATCCCAGAATAGCCCCAACCTTAAAAAGAAAAGCAAATCTGGTGGCATCAGAATTCCAGACTCAAGTTATATTACAAAGCTTAATAATCAAAACAGAATGATACTGGCACAAAAACAGGCACATAGATCAACAGAACAGATTAGAAAACCCAGAAATGAACCCACAACTATATGGTCAATTAATCTTCGGCAAAGCGGGAAGGAAAATCTAATAGGAGAAAGACTCTTCAATAAATGGTGTTGGGAAAACTGGACTGCGACATCCAGTAGAATCAAACTGGCCAGTTTCTTATATCATACACAAAAATAAATTCAAAATGGATGAAAGACCTAAATGTGAGATCTGAAACCATAAAAATCCTAGAAGAGAACACAGGCAGTAACTTCATTTGATATTGGCCATAGCAACTTCTTTCTGGATAGGTCTCCTGATCAAAAGGATACAGAAGCAAAAATAAGCTATTGGAACTACGTCAAAATAAAGTTTCTGCACAGCAAAAAAACAATCAACAAGACTAAAAGGCAGCATATGGAATGGGAGTAGTTATTCACAAATGACTTATCTGGTAAAGGGTTAGTATCCAAAATATATAAAGAACTTATAAAACTCAACACCCAAAAAATGCATAATCCAATTTAAAAATGGGCAGAAGACATGAACAGACATTTTTCCAAAGACGACATACAGATGGCCAACAAACACATGAAAATATGCTCAACATCACTGATCATCAGGGAAATGCAAATCAAAACTACAATGAGCTGTCACTTCACACCTGTCAGAATGGCTAAAATCAACAACACAAGAAACTGGAGGTGTTGGTGAGGATGTAGAAAAAGGGGAACCCTCCTGCACTGTTAGAATGCAAACTGGTGCAGCCACTCTGGAAAACAGTATCAAGGTTCCTCAAGAAGTTAAAAATAGAACTACCCTACAATCCAGCAATTGTGCTACTGGGTATATACCTAAAGAATACAAAAATACTAATTCGAAAGGAGACGTGCACCCCCATGTTTATAGCAGCATTATCTACAATAGACAACTATGGAAACAGCCCAAGTGTCCATTGACTGATGGATAAGGAAGTTGTGGTACACACACACACACACACACACACACACACACACACAGAGGAATATTACTGATCCATGAGATGAAGAATGAAATCTTGCCATCTACAACTACATGGATGGAGCTAGAGAGTATTATATTAAGTGAAATAAGTCACTCAGAGAAAGACAAATACCATATGATTTCACTCATATGTGGAATTTAAGAAACAAAAATGAGCAAAGGGAAAAAAAAGGAGGAAAACCAAGAAACAGACCCTTTTATTAGAGAACAAACTAATGGTTACTAGCTGGGAGCTGGGTGGGAGAATGGGTTAAACAGGTGATGGGGATTAAGGAGTGCATTTGTTGTGATGAGCACAGGGTGTTGTATGGAAAGGCTGATCACGATACTGTATACCTGAAACTAATATTAACTGTATGTTAACTGGAATTTAAATAAATCTTAAAGTAAATTTTAGAAGTTTAAAAATACAAGGTAAATCTAAATTCCTTATTGTGTAACAATGCCAATTTCTTCACACCTTCACAATCCTGGTCATTTCCTTCTTTTTAATAAATGATATTATAAATGGTGTTGTTTTTATGCTTTTCTTTCTTTAGGGTTTTTATAATAGTAAATATTTTCCAAATTTAATCAATCATATTTTGAAGAATAATATCTACACGTTTGATGCCATTTTCTCTTTTGAGATTCTTTTATTCACTTGCTTATAAAAATTCATTTTTATAGAATAGAAAAAAATGTGCTTATGATTAGAAGATAAGTCAATTCTAATTATTATATTCCAAATTGTGTTACATATTTAAGATCAGGATTTTACAGCAACAAAGTAAATGCGGTTTTGGCCAATACGGTCTTAGATTTTCTTCTGTTTATGAGGTCACCTAATCTATTAACTTAGAAAATAAATACTCAACAGAAAGCAAATAGTAGATCCAAGAAATAATTGCTTATTATCATGAAAATTTTAATAACTGGAGTAAACTCTAAGGGCAGAAATACTTCTGTTGATTATACCAAAACTGAAGCTGAAAAACAAACAAAAAACACAAAAAACAAAACAAGCAAAACGCAGTGTTTTTGATGGGTTTGCAATAGTAGGTTCAGCTAATGCATAATGAAATCAATACAGTGAAGAAACTGATATACTAGTGGCCTTTAAAGGTCATTTTGAAAGAACATTTAACAGGATAATTTGCCAAATCCCAATAAGGAAAATGGAATGCATTTAAAAACTGTTCAATGAAGAGTAACCAAGCAGTAAACACAATGCTGCAAAGTCAGTCAAGTTAATTACCTGATATGGAGACAAAACACTGGCAACAATTAGAGAAATATTTATAAATAAGATCAAATAATGTTAACTCCATGACAGAAAACATTTTTATAGCCCCATTTTGAGTATTTGGATTTATTTGCAACAATTATTTTGACGTGGTAAAATCATGTTTAACATTTTATTTTATTAAATCATGGTTTTCTCATGCTAGACTGAATTAACAATTTTGAGCCATCATATATATTAGGCTTTAAGACACAAGACCACCCCCTTTCCTCAAGCAGTTCAGATTGAAATCTTGCCTCCCTGCCCTCCCCTACATATGCCAATAGGAAATTAAAGACAAAAAGCACAAGCTGGGAGAGGTGTTTTGATTCTCTTGTGATTTGCAGGGATGGAGTCCTCCAGGCAGATATCATGAAAAACAGCTGAGGTCAAGTGTTTTCTGGGAGGGAGGGCCCTCTTCAGGAACCTTCCTTGTAAAGACTGTATTTTGAAAGATGTGAAGAGATCATGAAGTAAGTTCCTGGAAACACAGTCTTCTGAATATCCTGTCTTTGACAAGGCAACTAATAGCAAGGATATTTAATAAAGAAACAAAGTATTTCCCTATGTATATAACAGGTTATACTCAAAGACTCAAAGCAAATATTAACAGGTAGATTGGCGAAGGAAGCTAAAATAGGAAGAACAACAAAAACAGAAATAGAGGCAAAGAGTTTCTGGCTTGTGTCTCCCTCATTATCTCCCAACTTTGACACAAGGGCAGGTCAAACCAAGGAAATGCATGGCAGGTGTAGTGCAAAAGCCTTGGCAAGGAGCCCATCTTTCTGACCACAACATCAGGAACAGAAATGAGAATGGAGAAAAAAGGCTCCAGCAGCACCAGTTCATGGGGAGAACCCTCATTTGTGTGCACATGTGAGACAAGGTGAGGGATGTTTTCCTCCTTTTTCTTCCTGGCCTTACACTGAGGCAAACCACAGTTATGGAGCTATACTCAAGCTATGCAGTGAGAAAACACACACACCTAAAATTCTCAGAGTAAACTTGCCTCTCTGTATAAAGGAAATGGGAAAAGAGCCCTATTGTTAAAATTACACACACAATGAAGACTGGACTTGAGAATTCTCTGAGAAGACAATACCATGTAAGCCATGTAAGCAAAACTAAATCAAGCTTATTTCATAACATAAGCAAAACTTAGGTTACTTCTTGTAAATGCCTCTGACAATCATAAAAGGAACTTAAGTCATCTTCCTAAAAACACTATGATAAATTCACTCTTAACCAAACCCCCTGCCATCTGGAAACCTCCATTTTAATAACCAATCATTGTAGAGGATAGCCAACTTTGACTTTTACAGAAGCCAAGATAAGAAAGCAACCAAAGTATTCATTGATAGATAATGGATAAAGATATGGTATATGCAAAATGGAATATTATTCAGCCATAAAAAAGAATGAGATCCTGCCATTTGCAACAGAATGGAATGTATTCTTTGATTAGAAGCTTCTAAAAGACAAGATGGCTCCAAAAATAGCAGTAAAAGGATCCTTTTAGTATGCTAATAAAAAATCTTTAGAAAAAAAACTTTGGCCATCTGAGCAAGTAACCTTAACATAGTCCATCTGCTAGAACACAGTTTAGAGTCAGCTATTCATTTGAGTTTTGTATTACTGTACCTTAGATATGGTTAAATCATTTAAAAGAAAGCTGTAAAAGCTCTGTGTGTGTGTACGTGTGTGTGTGTGTGTGTGTATAATGGTATAAGTGATATTTTAAAGATAGCTCTATTTAATTGGTTTAAAGAAAAATAAGCCATTATATAAAATAAGTATTCCAAAACATTCAGAAATATGGAAACTAATTCAATGTTTTTCAAGTTCCCATGAACTAGGATACTCTTTGATAGATAAAAGCCAGTTTAAGTTTTTTTGTTTTTTTTTTTTTTTAATAAAAGCAGGTATGTCTTCAGAGTTGTAACATTAAATGTAATGTAAACATACAACTTTCTCTACCTGGGTTTTCTTGGATAAACTATTCTCTATGTTAAGAATTTGTCAAGAAGAAAAATAACTTCAGATGATGGTTAACTACCTGATGTATAATCTAAGCATAATCGTTAGAAAGTAATTTAAATGAATGTAAATAAAAGTTTATACCAAGTTAAACTAAATAATGGATACTCATTGAATAGATTATTTCCAAATAATATAGTGAGACAATGACTGCTAAATGTAAGTTTAAATTTATCAAGTTTTGGCTTGTTAATTTTTACAGAGAGACAAGGGATATTAGAGATTATTATAATGTCTTTCACCACATCAAAAAAACTTTACTCTCAAAATTATGACAATGTCTCTAATTATAAGTTTATAATATATACACATAAATTATAAGTTTAAACTATGTATTTATGAATTTGCTAATCTATAAGACCCTGATGTGTGATAGAGACTTCACAATTGCCTACCTCCCAGTTTTCACTAGAAAGTAAGATTACTTTCTTCCCTGGCCTTACACTGAGGCAAACCTCAGTTATGGAGCTATACTCATGCTATGCAGTGGGAAAACTCACACACCTAAAATTGTTGGTGTAATAGTTAAAATTTATCATAAATATGTAAAAATAAAACTATGAAAAACAATATAAGCAAAGGGAAAGAACTTTCTATATAAAGTATGGGAAGAAAATGGTATGTGTTTTTATATGAAGAATATGCAAAAAATATAGGATGTATTTTTGTTAAAGAAAAAGATAGTGATTTTGTTCTAAAATAAAATAACTGGTTGTTCCAGAATAGGAAAGGGGGGGGGGGAGACAAAACCTAAATGGATATATAACATTATAGAAGGTTTGTGGAAAATAAACTTTATGTTGTGAGGTCAAACCTGGCTAAGATCGAATATATTTATTTATAAGGGCTTTTATTTAAAAAAATATATTTATTTATTTGAGAGAGAGTGAGAGAGAGAGAGAGTGGGGTGAGGGGCAGAGGGAGAAGCAGGCCCTCTGCTGAGCACGGAGACTGATGCGGGGCTTGATCCCAGGACTCCAGGATCATGACCTGAGCCAAAGGCAGAAACTTTACTGACTGAGCCACCCAGGCACCCCCATAAGGGCTTTTAAATGAGCTCAAAAAATGAACTGATACAAAGCTAAGGTTTAATTTCCTCTCTGTTAAAATTACAAAATTTCTTAGATTATTGGCCTACTCTTAAAGATTATAAAAGGTTTTTCTTGACCTTTAATGTAATCTGCCTAAGAAACAAAGACCTTGTATCTTATGAAATATATCTGTGTTTCACCTTGTCTTTATCAGGTCTTTGGTTACTAAGAAAAACTAAGTCTTTTCAATATTAAAAGAGCTATGTTTTTACAACTATGTAACTTTATTTGCTTTTTAAATCTTTTTAAGTCACTTTGGTTGAATGGATAACTAAAATTGTTTCACAGTGACCTATGGTCCTGTTTGATAAATGGCTTTAAATACCTCGACATTTTTAACAAATGTCTTTCTCATTAAAATTTTGATTGAAGTCTATTTGACCTCTAACTCGGGTTGTCCAGAGATTCCCTGGGAAGATCTCAAAAGAAATGCTCTCACTCCTTCTAAAAAGAGAAATAGTATTTAGGCTTACTTGAATATTAAATTGCATGGGAAACATTACCAAATAAAAACTAATGTTTAACCTTCTTAGACAATATTTAGATGGGTCTGTATTATTAGTACACATGCTCCAGACATAATGTGAAATTCCTAAAATTCTGGCAAGTCCTAGTATAATATCAGTCATATTTCCAGTTATTATTTTACAATATTGTATATCACAAAAATAACAATTTGCTTCTCAATTGCAGCATTTTTTGGTAAATTCTCATCAGATCTATAACCATGGCTATTTCTAAATCTTTTGTCACTCACAGGCAGTTATTGTTTTACTCTCGAGTCTTCTCTGAAAACATTTAAAATGAATTGCTGGCAAAAAATGCTTTTTTCATTAAAGAGATTCATAGAAAAGACCCCAATAAGAACTGAATTCTACAATACAGGTTTATGAAAATTTCAAGAATTTCTAAAACTCTAATGGAAAATGAATTGATTCATAAAACTCCAAACTCATGATGAAGCAAAGAAGTATTAATTACAGTAGACTGAATGAAAATGATTATAATTTTTAAACTTTTTTTTAAAGATTTATTTATTCGAGACAGAGAGAGAGCATGTATGAGTGGGGAGAGGGGGTGAGAGGCAGAGGTGAGAGAGAGAGGGAAAGAAGTAGACTCCCTGCTGAAAGCAGAGCCTGACGTGGGGCTCTATCTTAGGACCCTGAGATCGTGACCTGAGTCAAAATCAAGAGTTGGAGGCTTACCCAACTGAGCCACCCAGGTGCCCCAAAGATGTTTGTGATTTTTATGACTTGTTCTATTAACCTTTGATGGATCCTACCCCTTATATTCCATTTTTTATTTGTTTTAATCTGCATTTAAATTTTTCCATAAATATTCTTGATATTTAAAATAATCTTCAAAACAGTTTGATCATTTAGAAATCTTGTTTTATGCTCTGTTCAGTAAGATCGGACAAGTTCAAGACTAATTTTGCTTCACTGCTAAGGCAATATCATTTGGCATACTCCACCAAATATCCTAATTAAGAAATTTTCTATCCTGGCTGATAGGAATGTGAACAGTTCATGGTCTTCTTAGAGATTCAGGTATTATTTCCAATGATATCTCTCCTCTCTCTCTCTCTCTCTCTCTCTTTCTCTCTCTAGTTGTTCCCATAGTCTCAAGTAATTTCTTGACACATACATGTTCATCAGTAGTCAGCTGAAGATTTGAGGGGAACCCTCTGATTACTTTAGAGTTCTCTCTGTGTGGCCCTTTCTTCTCTGATACTCTGCCCTGTGAGCTTAAGATACCTTGAGCTGTCTTGTCTTCCACCTCTATCTTCTCAAAACAGGGAGTCCACCAGCCTCTGAATGTGTTCACCCCTCTATCTTCTGTGCCTTGGACAGTCTTTCAAGGCAGTGAGCTGGGGCAATTTTAGGGCTCACTTCCTTTCAGGAATTGTTTTATTGCCTACTGTATAATTGCCTGAAACTGTGTTTCATACATCATGTCCATTCTGTTTCTTTGTTTGTTTCCATTTCAAAAGAGGGTAAATCTTATCCCTGCTACTCCATCTTGGCTGGAAACTGATCATTTATTTATATAGGTGTGTATCAGAATCCTGGCAGTAAAGAAGGTAATTAAGGACACTTAGGTATAAACCTATCAGTAAAAATGAGTTTCGTATTTGGGAAGACACCCACTTATATACACTTAGAAAAAGAGAAAGGGATATATATTTTGAAACATAAGATCAGTTTCAGTTGAGGCTTGGTAACAATTGACACTATATTCCAATTAAGACCACTCTGCTGGAATTGCAAAAAGTTAATGACAGAAAACCTGTCAGCCAACTTCCAGACTTGAAATTTGTGGGAGGAAGCTGTTCTCCAGCAGCAACCAACCACAATTCGAAAGGGCCTGAAAAGTCTGAGGAAAGAAGCATGGGGAGAAGTACGTTATTTTTTGGTTGAGCTGTGAGCCTCACCATTTTAACGAGGGTAATAGTTTGTTGTTCCTGTTCTTCATCATAAGCCTCTTAAAAGGTACTTGAATAGAATCACTCATAGAGCTTGAATTTCGTCTATCCTTCACTTTTCAAATGTAAAATTAAGAAAGTGGCAAACAGTGAATATGGTCCTGGTGATGGCCAAGGTTGTGTCAGTGTCTCAGGACTTTTGCTTAACAGGAAGCCAAACTTGCCACCAGGTACTATCTGCTCTATAGCAACTAGCAGCAAATTCAACAAGAGTTAATTATTCAACAATGTCAGTAGAGGCTACTTTGCAACAAAGTTTAATGTGGATGATTAATGACCCTTAGTATTCCAAAGCTATAGGGCTAAATATGTCGATCAGTGTAAGATCACACAATGTCTCACACACTTCATCAGTTTCCTTGCCTTTGTCTTGACTTGTTCTGTGACTATATCTACTAATGAGTTCTAAATGTCAGAGGCTCATCTCCAGCTTCCAAGCCAATCATCAAAGGACAGATAGCATCTTAAAAGGGCTGTGGAGTCTGTCTTAGCTGATATGTCTCAGTGATACCAAACCTCCACATTTTATCTAAGGCTCTATTACTCTGCCAAATTCTTGCCAGATCTACCCTCTAAACAACCATTTCTTGAATGTTACCATGTTCTATAAGCTTTTGTGACTTATTGGAAATATAAACGCAAGTATGGCAAAGGAGTTACCCTCAATTATTTTGAAGTCTAACCCCAAAGTTAAAACTTGTCTGTGCCAGCGGATGAACTTTTTTTGTTGTATTAGTTGTTTACCAATGCAAGTATTAGCAACCCAATATCAAGCCTCACAAGTAATGATCTCATTATTTCCACTTAGAAATGTCAGAAATAGGGCAAACTTTAGGACGTTTGTTGATTCAATTGTTTTAGATGCCATGGAGATGTCAATCTTTTCCTACTTCACCATTTTTTTAAATTAAGAAAATTTCAACCAATTTGTATTGAAATTACAGACAAAAAAGTCCTGTTACCAAAACTGTCCTTTATGTACTCTCATTTTTTAGATAGACACCTTTAGATGAAACTAGCTCCATTCATTTACAAACTTGCCAAAGGCCACAAAAAATTGTAAGCTCCCGCCAACATTCTATAATTTTCCTACCATTTACAGAAATACTGTATTCTTGGTTGGCTCTTGGCCTGGAAAAATTGTAGAATATGCAGCAGCCTAAACAACTTCACATAAGTTTTCAGACAGGAATTGTGAGGTCCTTATTGCCTATAGTTCTACTTTTCCCCATAAGTAATTGCGTATTTTAGAATCTGTGCTTGTAAGTCTCCAAGGATAGTATCTTGAATCAGTTGAGATATAGTTTGTTTCAGTGAAGGAAAAAAAAAAACCTCAGATTAAAGATCTTTAATAATGAAAGACTAAATGACTCCCACAATAGGAGCATCAGATGTAAGGCAAACTGCAAGGTCTTTTAATAAGAACATCAACTATTTCTTCAGAGACTTAGGTTCCTAGCATCTCCTAGCGTTTCTATATACACTCTTATCTTTACCCTAAGTTTGGCTCTTATTATGGACATTAAATTCTTGCTACTAGGAACTGAGGCAATATGCCCAGAATAATTGTGTATTTATAATATAATGTGAATTTTTTATTGAATTAGTGTTTGCATTTCAAACATATCCACCCTCTTCTAATTTCCGAAATCATCTGTAACATAGATGCACGTTTTTTTCCTGCTAGTACTATACAAGAGAGAGTGGCTTTCCACTGGTCAGTGGTGTTCCTCTGCATTGCTAATACCTTGGTTCCTCTAATTTAGATCTTGGGACAATTCATATAAAAGAGAGTTTGTGTCTGAAGAAGATTCAACTTTAACTAGGAATATCTGCCCTATAGCTTTTGGACCCTCAACAGTGTGTAGCATTAGCAATTTGCCACAGATTTGCCTCCAGTTAGCAGAATCCAGAAATTACTCTAGTGTGCTTACTTTACAAGAGACAAGAGTACTAGATGAGTGTGCCAATCACAGGGCAGTATAGCTAGAAATGAGAAAAAGTATGTATAGAACCTTTTTTCAGTCTCACCATCTTTGGTATTCATCCATAGGGGACAGTGAATATGAGGCTAAGAGAAAGACAGAAACCACACTTTCCAGTATTACTGAATAAGTTTAGGGGAAGAATGTTCTAATTCATAAACAGACAAAAATAAGAAGGGGACTGGTGGCTTTCTATACTCTCTTTTTCTAGATTCTATCCAATGTTGTTCTCCTCCCCAGAATTCCAAGTTCCTTAAGTGATAAAAGGTGTTTGGCCATTAACTATAGCTGTCACAGAGCATTAGGAATGCTTTTGTTTCTTAGAATTGAGATCCTTAATCCTCAGCGGATTGCTCTTCTTTTTACTCACTTTTCTCTGACAAAATCCCCAAAAGACAATCAGAAAAAATATATAAACTGGAAGGATTAATATGTAGTCCAGTTATTACTGTTTTTTAAAAGATTTATTTATGTATTATTTTAGGGTGGGAGAGGGGCAGAAGGAGAGGGGGAGAGAGAATCTTAAGCAGACTGCCTGCTGAGCATGGAGCCCAATGTGGGATTTGATCTCAAGACCCTAAGAACATGACCTGAGCCAAAATCAAGAGTCAGATGCGTAACCAACTGAACCACACAGGCACCCTCGGTTATTGCTGCTCTTATGCTGACCCAAAAGACATTTGATGGTCAGATTCATGAACAAAGAATTCAAGGATTTCTGTACTTACTGACTAACTTTTAAGTAATCTGTGAGCGAACCAAGGGTTTATCACGGGAGGATAGAGTAGTTAGTACTGATGAGGCCTGAAATTCCCACATAATAGTTGCCTTTATAATTAAAAGTGAATATAATATTAAACAGGATACTCTATAAAATAATGCCTTGAGTAGCAGCTTTTTTTTTTTTTTAATCTACATGCTGAAAATATTAAAGCTGCACAGCAAAATGATCCCTGAGGTGTATTTTCTTTATAGTGATTAAAAAAAAAAATAGGATATTGAGATAACTAAAATATCATCAATTTTGGGGCACCTGGGTGGCTCAGACAGTTAAGCAACTGACTTTGGCTCAGGTCATGATCCCAGAGTCCTGGGATGGAGTCCCAAATAAGGCTCCCTGCTCAGTGGGGAGTCTGCTTCTCCCTCTGCCTCTGCCCCTCCCGGCGGCTTGTGCTCTCTCTCTCTCTCTTTCTCTCTTAAATACATAAAATAAAAGCTTTAAAATGTAAATACAAATAATAAAATAAAACAAATTTTACCCGTTACAGTGTACAATTCAGTATTTTTCAGTATGTTCAAAGTTATGCAACCATCACCACTATCTACTTTTAGTATATTTTCATCACCCCCCCCAACAAAAAAAGAAAACAGTATGTATTAACAGTCACGCCTCATCCCTCCCTCCCCTGAGCACTTGGAAATCATTCACCTACTTTCTTGTCTGTGGATTTGCCTATTCTGGATAATTCATTTAAGTGAAATCATAAAATATGTGACCTTTGGTGATTGGCTCTTATCATTGCATATAATATGCTCAAGGTTATTCCATGTCGTGGCATGCATCAGTACTACTTTCCATTTCCTTGCCAAATAATATTCCCTTGTATGGATATATCTCACTTTGCTTATTTATTCATCAGTTAATAGACTCGTGTCTATTTTTTCCAGCTATTATGAATTTATTGTTTTGGTGAACTATGTACAGACCTTCATATGGGCATTTGTTTTCAATTCTCTTTGGTGTATACCTAGGAGCAGAATTGCTGGGTCATATGGCAAATCTATGTTAACATTTTGAAAAATTGTTTAACTTTTTCCAGAGTGACTGCATCATTTACAGTGTTACAAGAAATGAATGAGGGTTCAAAATTCTCCATATCCTCATTAGCACTTGGTTTTAAAATAAAAAGTCTAACTTTTTATTTTTATTTTCTTTCTTAAAAGATTTTATTTATTTGTTTATTTGAGAGAGAGACAGCATGAGTGGGGAGGAAGGGGAGAGGGAGAACCACACTCCCTCTGAACAAGAAGCCCACTGTGGGCCTCGATCCCAGCACCCTGGGACCATGACCTGAGCCAAAGGCAGGCGCTTAACCAACTGAGCCACCCAGGCACCCACAAATAATATCTAAATAAATGGAGTGCTATAGCGTGTTCATAGATTAAAAGAATCAACATAGTAATGATATCAATTCTTATCAAATTAATAAACAGGTTTAACACAATTCCTATCAAAAATTTCAGCAATATTTTTTCTATATATAGTTAATCTTGTCTAAAAATTTATTTGGAAAGGCAAAGGAATTAGAATAGCTAAAACAATTTTTAAAAAGAAAAATAAAGTGGGAAGAACTGCTTTATCAAATTTTAAGACATTATTTAGCTATAGTAATCAAGATTCTGTGATATTGATGGCTGAATGGACATATATTGGAACAGAATAGAAACCATAGAAATAACCCCACCTTAGTATGGACAACCTGTTTTCTTTTTTTTTGTTTGTTTAATTTTTTTTTTATTATTATTATGTTCAATTAGCCAGCATATAGTACATCATTAGTTGGGTGTTAGCTGCATATAACACCTAGTGCTCATCACCACTCATGCCCTCCTTAATACCCATCACCGTGTCGCTCCATTCCCCCCACCTCCCTCCCTTCTGTAACACTCACTTTGGCTCCTGGAGTCCAGAGTCTCTCATGGTTTCTCCTCCTCTCCGATTTCTTCCCATTTATTTTTCCCTCCCTTCCCCTGTGGTCCTCCGTGCTAATCCTTATGTTCCACATGAGTGAAACCATATGATAATTGTCTTTCTCTGCTTGACTTATTTCACTTAGCATAATCCCCTCCAGTTCCAACCATGTAGATGCAAATGGTGGGTATTCATCCTTTCTGATGGCAGAGTAATATTCCATTGTATATATGAACCACATCTTCTTTATCCATTCATCTGTTGAAGAACATCTCAGTTCCTTCCACAGTTTGGCTGTTTTACTGGGGCTGAAGAAACATTTCATTGCACTTTTCATATGCATTTCCCCACTGACTAATGATGTTGAACATCTTCTCATGTGCCTATTCACCATTTCTATATATTCTCAGGAGAAATATTCACTTAATCCTTTGCCTACTTTTTAATTAGATTGTCTTCTATCATGATTTTAAGAGTACTTTCTATGTTCCAAATAACAATCCCTTATGAGATATATAATCTGCAAATATTTTCTCTTATTCCATGAGTTGTGATTTCACCTTTTTGATGGCATCTATTGAAGCAAAACATTTTTAAAATTGTGATGATATTTAATGTATTTTATCTTTTTTGTTTAATCCAAGGTCACCTATATTTTTTCTAAAAATTTTAGTTTTCTCTTTCAAATTTACAACTATAATTCACTTTAAATTAATTTTTTGTATGATTTAAGATATTGATCTAACTTCATTCTTTTGCATTTTGATATCCAGTTGTCTCATTATTTTATCTCCTATTTAATTATCTTGACATCCTTGTCAAATATCAATAGGCCATATATGTATAGATTTATTTCTGAACTCCCAAAACTATTACTGTTTTACATATCATTATGCCAGCATCACACTGTCATGATTATTGTAGCTTCAAAGCTTTGAAGAAATGTGAGCCTTCATTTTTCAAAATTCAAATTTTCAAATTTATTTTTCTTCTGTAATGTTCTGACTATTCTGAATCTCTTGCATTTCTATATAAATGTTAGGATCAGCTTATTTCTGCAAAAAGTCATTTGGAATTTTAGAGGGATTACTTTGAATATTAGGTCACCTTGGAGAGTATTACCATCTTAACAATATTAAGTCTTCCAGGCTGTGAACATGGGACACATTTATTTAATCCTTCTTTAATCTGCTTCAGTGGTGTTTTGTAGTTCTCAATGTACAGTCCTGCACTTTGTTTTCAGCCTTCGGTTCTCTTTGATGCTATTTTAAGCAAAATTATTTTCCTAATTTCATTTTTGGATTTCTTTTTTCTAATGCATGGAAATACAATAGATTTTTCTTAGGTACCTGGGTGGCTCAGTGGGTTAAGCATCTGACTCTTGATTTCAGCTCAGGTCATGATCTCCAGGTTGTGAGATCAAGCCCTGTGTTGGGCTCCATGCTAGGTGTGGAACCTGCTTAAGATTCTCCCTCTTCCTCTGCCCCTCCCCACTGCTCTTATTCTCAAAGAAAAAAAAAAAATCTTTATTAAAAAAACATATAATTGATTTTTGTGTATTGATCTTATATACTAGNNNNCTGAACTCTTTGATAAATTCAGAAGTTTTTTGTGAATCCTTAGAAATTTCTGTATAAAAGATCAAATCATCTGCAAATATAGTTTTATTTCTTCCTTTCCAATCTGGACACCTTTTATTTCTTCTTGTTTAGTAATCTCTCTGACTAGAACATCAAGAACAACGTGTAATTAAGGGGATGAGAGGGGCACCTGGGTGGCTCAGTTGGTTAAGTGTCTGCCTTTGGCTCAGGTCATGATCCTGGGATCCTGGGGTAGAATCCAGAGTCCAGCTCCTCTGCTCAGCAGGGAGTCTGCTTCTCCCTCCCTCTTTTCCTCTGCCCCTCCCCCCACACGTTCTCTCTCTCTCTCAAATAAACAAAGTCTTTAGGGAAAAAAAAAGGGGTAATGAGAGCAGACACAAAACTATTTTCCCTGATCTTAGGGGCAGAATGCTAAATTTCTCACTATTAAGTGTAAGTATTATGTTAATTATCTTTTTCCTTTTTGTTTTTCTCATTTCACTCTTTATTACAAAAAAAGATGGAATATAGTAAACACTGTAGTAACCCTTGCCTTTTTCATATTATATGTTGGAGATCTTTCAGTATTAGTTCACAAACGTGTTTAGGACTTTTTCATACAGATTCATAGGTATATTGGTCTGTAGTTTTCTTAGGATGTATTTGTCTGATTTTTGTACTAGGGTAATAATGGTCTCATAGAATGCTTGGGAAGTTTTCTCTCCTCTTTCATTTTTAGAACTTTGTGAAGTTGTTAATAGTTTCTTTTAAACATTTGGTAGAATTCACTAGTAAAGTCATCTGGGACTAGG
The DNA here is from genome assembly GCF_017311325.1 of Ursus maritimus. Lineage (NCBI taxonomy): Eukaryota > Metazoa > Chordata > Mammalia > Carnivora > Ursidae > Ursus > Ursus maritimus. Next base: position 19,757,911 of record NW_024425452.1, on the reverse strand, counting down.
CTTTTTTTTTGGGAAGTTTTTGATTATTAATTCAAAATCTTATAGATCTAGTCAGATTTTCTATTTCTTCTTGAGTCAGTATTGGTAATTTTTGCCTTCAAAGAAATTTTTCAACTTCAGCTACCTTATCTAACTTATTACACACATTGTTCATATTTCTTCACGATCCTTTTCATTTCCTAGAGTTGGAAGTAATTTACCCTGTTTATTATTACTGATTTTAGTGATTTGAGTCTATTCTTTAAAAAAAGAATAGTTAAGGTAAAATTTTGTTAATTTTATTTCTATTTTCAATAAACTAATTTTGATTTAAATATGTTTCCAGTAAGTCCAACATCTGGGCATCTCATGAACAGTTTTTATTGACTTTTTTCTCCATGTATGGACTATGCTTTCCTGTCTTTTGAGTAACTTTAATGTTTTTGTTGGGACCTGCACATTTTAAATAAACTCTAGCACCTCCTGAAATCATTTTCTCCACTTCCTTCTCCAAGATTTCTTGTTGCTATTTATTGTTTCCATGCCGCTGCAGTTGACAACTTTCCTACATTCTCTAAAGACCTGCATGCCATTGAAATCTCTGCTAAGTCAGTTTAGTTGTCTGCTAATGATTAGACAATTTTCCATAAATTCCTTAAACCACTGTCTTCTGTTTTTTTCTGAGGGGTTCTATGTGTGTTTTGGATCCTAACTTCATGATTCTATCAGGTAGTTTCCATCCTTGCCTGTTGTTCACTTCCTGTTTATGTAAAACCTCAAGGTCAGCAAGAGAGGGCCTTTCTCAGGTCATTCCTCGGCATGACCACAACCTTGCACGTGCATAAAACCTTCTAGATTTCCAGGAATATATCTCTGATTTCAAAGTCCCGTATAGATATCTCTTTCCCCAGGTTTAAGCGTTTTGGTAGGCCTCTTGTTTGTCCTAACTGTTATTGCCTCTTCGGTCATCTGCAATGTTAGGGAATTGCCAATGATTATTTTCAAGACATATCCAGGGAAAAGACTATTCACACTGAATGAAGTCTGCATCAGATTAATTAAGACAAGTCTAGTAAATGGGATTTCCAAAGAACAGCCATACAATTCAAATACTGACAATTTGGGGAGACTGGGGCTTTTGTTGGAGCTGCAAACCTGTTCTGGATCCTCCAATGGTGCTCAGCTGCTGGGTTTCACAGGTGCTGTAACCGTCTGATTCTTTTATTTTATGTATGTATATAAGTATATATTTTTTGAGACTACCATGATGTTGGGAATGGGAGGATGGAAATCAGACAACTTAAAATGCTGTAACACTCACTTTTCTTTTTGCAGCTGTTTTTCTTTAAACAGCTTCTCATACTGTTACAGCTTTGACAGTTTTTGTCAGTATTACCGTTGCTTTTAAAGAGGAATAGAATTTCAGAGGTATTTGCAGTACCATCCTGGAAGTCCTTCCCAGTGACTAACTTTTTAAATACTCTAGAAATAAAAATATAATTTTTGCCTTTTTAAAAAAATTATCTGTTACTAGTGACCGCTATGTACATAGACACTTGATAAATATTTGTTAAATGAATCAATGCATCATTTTTTAGTTGTTGATACATTGAAAATAAATATATCTTAATCTTAAGAAAAAAATGGATTAAGTATACATACATATTGAAAAGAGTATCTCCAACATTTTTAGACTGTGACTCTCTGCCAGCAATAAGTTTATTGCTTGTTCCACACTACTTCATTTAATCTTTACAACAACCATTTGTAGTTTCACTGAAGTTAGAGATAGCCAGTAACCTTCTCAAGGCAATACAGCTAGTAAGTGGTTCAATGGAGATTGCAACCAGGAAAGTGAATCTGGAACCAACTTCTTAAACATAAGATAATATTGCCTCTCCCCCCAAGCTCCTTGGACTTAAGAGCTTTAATTCCAAATGTCACAGAAAATATCAGTTAGGTGATAGTTTTACTTAAAAAAAAAAAAAAAAAAGATACAGATACTGGCCGATGAACTCGCAAGCGTAAGACGTGTACTACATGAGGGGCAAGATGAGGTAGATCATATCACTTGCACAAGGTTATCGATAAGGCTTAATTAGGCAATGCATAGACTTAGCAGAGTATCAGCTACATAAGTTCAGAGTATCTGGTAACTTTTTAAACAATAAATATTATTATTGATAGACCTTTTCTGAGTGCCCCAGCTTTACTCTTTTTTTTTTTTGTCTTGGGAGGAAGTCTTGGGATTGTGTGCCCCTCTCTCAATCTCACAAAGTCAGGCCTAGTGCTTGAGGAGCCTATATTTTTCCTCAGTCTGTGCCCTGAAGTGTTCAAGGTTGTGTATCTTCTCCCAAACCAGCAAAGTCAAGCTGACTGCTTATATCTGTGTGTTACCTGAAGGTCCTCACACATGCCATCTGTGGAGGCTCTTACTCATGAACCCATATTCATACTTATGAGGCATACACATACTTATGAGGGTGCCTGCTACCAGGGAACCATGCAGAGTGCTGGGGGTGTTTATGAGCTGGCTGTGGGGGTCCCCAGGTGAGTAAGCCTTATAAATTTTGTGTATGAGGTTCTTGGTAGAGTCTGTAAGTCAGTTAATAGGACGTGCACTGTTTGTTGAGATCCATGCACTGTTGGCTCTGAACCTTGGCCACTTTTCTCTCCTCCTAGCTGTCTCCAGACTATTCAACTGTGCTGATCCTCTTAGTGTCCTGGGTCAGGTAAGACAGAAGTGGACTTTTTGAGCAACATCCCACAGGCTAGAGAAGCTGGGCAGGCACTTCACTCTCACTTTCACCTGAGAGAAATCAGACCAAGAGGTAAAGTAAAACAACTTCTTACTCTCTTCAGTGTATCTATTTTCAGAATTTTTGCTCCACTGAGGTACTGGAACCTCTGAATTTCCATAAAGGTATACTTGTCCATAGGCTGTTGTTTAAATTGGCGTTTTTAGTGTTTTAAGGGGGAGTATGAGGGCTAGAACCTCCTATTCTACAATCTTGTTGATGTCACAGCTCATTGTTCTCTTTTTCTCACTAAGCCAGAGAGTTCATCTCCATCTTTTTAGCTTAGCATATCTTTACCACAGACGTACCTGCGTTTCTTGTGCCTATATCTTGTCTTCCTAGAGCTTACTGAAGTCCTAAATAGTAAGCCCCATAAAAGCTGACATTTAGCCTGGCTTCCTCACTTGGTCTTACAATGTCTAGTCATTCAATAAATTTTAGTTGAATGTTGGAAAAAAGAACAACAGATTGATATATATGTGTGTGTATGTGTATGTGTGTGTGTGTATATATATATATATCATATGTATATATCATATGTATCATATGTATTAAAATATATTAGATATAAATATACAGATATATATATAATATAAATATATTGTAAATTTACACTTTATATATATGTGTGTGTATATATATATATAAATTGCTTCTATTTTCTGCAACAACTGTTTCCAGATATTTGCTTTGCCTCAGCTTGGCTTCTTTAGTCTTTTCTTTTCTCTGATTTTTGTGCTTCAGGCTTTTTCAGGAGCTGTTTTGTTTATATTGAGCAAACTGAAAAGATTATACAAGGTGTAAATAACATCACATCATGTAAATTTGGACTACTGCTGAGATGATTAATCTTACGTGTTGCAACTTGACTGGACTAAGATATACTCAGATAGTTGGTAAGACATTGATTCTGGATCTGTCTGATCCCTGAGGGTGTTTCCAGAAGAGATTAGAATTTGAATCCATACACTGATGGAAGATCACCCCCACCAAAACAAGTGGGCATCATCCAAGCTGTTGAGGGTCTGAATAGATCAAAAAGGCAGACGAAGGGCAAATGTGCTCTCTGCTTGAGCTACAACATCCATCTTCTTCTGCTTTTAGATATTGGTGCTCCTGGATTCAGGTCTTCAGACTTAGACTGGGACATATAGCACTGGCTTCTCTGGTTCTCCAGCCTTTGGGTTTGGAATGGAACTACACCACTGGTTTTCCTGGGCTTTAAGCTTGCAGACCGAAGATTGTGGGATTTCTCAGACTCCATAATCACATACACCAGCCCCTCATAATAAAGTTCTATATCTCGGTTATCTCTAATTCTCTCTTGCTGTCTTTCTAAGTATGTATCTATTGCTATGTACAGCATCTATATTATTGGTTCTGTTTCTCTGGAGAACCCTAATACAACTGGTAATTACCACTTCTTGACAATTAGAGTGTGGTTTGTTTTTGTGTGTACTATAGATACTATACAAATTTTATGGGAAATCGAGCAAAAAATTTTATGGGAAATCAATCACATGACTCTATTACACTTATTGATCTCCTTCACCTGTCTCTTTTTCTAACTGTTCTTTGCCATATACTCCCCTCTTTCTCAACCTTATATGTCTTTTTCCCCCCACTAATCAAGTTCTTCATTCCAAATGGTAAATAAGGAGGTAGGATAACTCTATGTACTCTCAACAATTTTCAAATTGTTTCCTTGAAGAACACTTCCAAGCCTCCTTTACAATATTCATTTTGTACCACTGAGAGAGATATAATACTGGCTAAATAGACAATGATATTTATTCCACTGTCTCACCATTAAGTTCTTAGGATTTAATTTAAACTAACTTGAAGGCACAAGCATCTCTGAGTAGTACTAATGATAACCTAATGAATATAACAGTTAAAGAAGTTAACAAAGACTTCATAATCCTTAAAATCCATTTATAGAAATTAGGGGAAAAACCTGAATACTGCAAGTTATTTTCTAGATCCTTGGGTTATAACTATATAGGCAATGTGAAAGCACAAATTGAACAGTTTTTCCTAGGATAAGGGGGATACTCAGAGATTTAAGTAGCCAAATATGACACTATGAATCTCAACATACATTTTTAAATAAATACCATCTGACTCCCAAATTGTTTGCATAATTCCATTTTTTTCTATGTTGACATACCTGTTAAAATGTGTATCTTAAAATGAGGGTAACAAAAACAATGAAGTGGGAGGTTTGTCTTCAAAATAGAATTGGAACACATTTGTGTGAAACTCTGTGTCCCAAAATATGCACTATATGGAAGAAATGTAAATTTGGGGAGAACCAAAACAACACTTTATGACTGCTAATCATGTAAAAGCATCTGGAAGGAGAGAAGGCGACCTATTAAATCATTAACACTGAAAAACTTCTACAAAACACCTGGTATATGCAGGGAACAGAATGAGGACATTATAGATAGGAGAAAACCTCTCGCAGAAACAAGTAATTGATTTCCATTTATTATCTAATCTTGTTCTTTTTGTATAATGGATAAAACAATCTTTGGTAATTTGACTGTATTTGATGTTTGCTTCTACATTATGGTATTTTGGAGAAGACAGTAATTAATTTAACATTCCTAGTGTATATTTTACTAGATTTATCTTTATATTTTTTTTAGGGTTGCATGCTACAGACTCATTAACATAAAAATCAGGACTTGGAAGTGGCTCATTTGATTTGGGTGCAGAAATATTCATAGCAATCTGACATAAATATTTCTTGTCACTCCTCATGTATCAGAACATCATTTTTCACAATTCTCCCAAGTATGCTCAAAAACAGGATAAGCCTTCAAGAGATAGGTGGTTACAATTTAAGACATCCAATAACCTCAGCCATAAGGGTTAGCCAAGTACAGTGAGAAACAGAAACAAAACACAAATTTTAGACTAGTAGAAAGTAATTTAAAAAAATCAATAGTTAACTCAAATACTTTTTAAATGCGTCAATATTTACCCTTCCTGCCTCCCTCCCCTTCCTCCCCTCTTCCCTCCCTCCCTGTCCTCCTTTTCTAACGAAGTCTTTTAATTGTAACCATTTATCTGTGACTATTCCTTTAGAAAATATGTTCCCATGTGAATGTAAAAGAAACCATAATATTTGCAGTTCTTCTCTGAGTTAGGAAAGATGTTCAGAACATTCTTTTTTTTTTTTTTTTAACATTTTATTTATTTGACAAAGAGAGACACAGTGAGAGAGGGAACACAAGCAGGGGGAGTGGGAGAGGGAGAAGCACGCTCCCTGCCAAGGAGGGAGCCTGATGTGGGGCTCGATCCCAGGTCCCTGGAATCACAACCTGAGCCGAAGGCAGACCTCTAATGACTGAGCCACCCAGGTGCCCCAGAACACTCTATCTTGAACGGAAAAGAACCAAACTGACCATTATATCGCCAGTGTTTCTGAAGTGTTTAAGGGAAAAAAAAATCTATTTTTGGTAAATCTATATTTTCCATAATTTCTATTCTAATACTGCAGGCTATTTTCTATGCACAGATGGATAAAGCAATCTATTGCACAATTTCTAATACTGCTATTTAGATGGTTTCATTCTTTTCAATGATCATTGAGAATGATTTCCTTCATTCTTCCTCAATAAAAGTAACTGATGAAGAGCAATGAAATACAAGAAATACACAATCTTTTTTGGTGTTCCTATGGGTATAACTTGTCACTTAAAACTGGATATTTGATCAAACTCTTCTCCTCAGCTCTGATTCTCACCTCTATATGACTATGTGAATTTTCTTTAGTGTCCTCCAAAGACCCTTCTTTGTTTTCAGGATGAAGTTTAACAGTCCTTAGCATTGACTACAAGATGCTTTATCATCAAGCCTCTGTTGACCTCTATATACACAGATAACACTCAATTCCTCAGTGTAATCTTCTCCAACTCATAATAGCCTTCTAACTCAAATGCTACATTACTACTCTGTTAATTTTCTTTCATGTTATGACACTTGCTACCATTTGTTAATGCTAAATACAAACTCTGTGGAAGCTGGGGTCACATTTGTTTTGCTCATCAATATATCTCTAGTCCTCTGTACATATAGTAGTTTCTAAAATAAGTATTTTTAAATTAACTGGTTCAATTTTTCTTTGAAATGAGCTCATTTCTTTCATATTTTTTATTTTTAAACTTTTGATGTCCCCAGTATGGATTATGTCTTCATACTCAGATATGGACCACTATGTGCATAAATTTAAATTAATCAATTTAGTCCTTGCACTGTTAGGATTTTTTTTTTTTTAAAGATTTTATTTATTTATTCGACAGAGATAGAGACAGCCAGCGAGAGAGGGAACACAAGCAGGGGGAGTGGGAGAGGAAGAAGCAGGCTCATAGCAGAGGAGCCTGATGTGGGGCTCGATCCTATAACGCCAGGATCATGCCCTGAGCCGAAGGCAGACGCTTAACCGCTGTGCCACCCAGGCGCCCCTGCACTGTTAGGATTGATCCTTTCCTTTAAAATTCTACACTGTTTATTACTACTAGACTCTTGCAATTAAATCTAATGATTGTATTATCTACTTTCACTTGGGATTACAAACCTATTATCCTGAGATTGTTTTGGGGCGGAAATTTTCATGATTTGGCTTTATTTGACTCTGGCTGGTCATGCTGTTTTCTTAGGCTCCCTGACTTTGCTCACCTGCTTTACCTGCCTGAGCTCTGAAATTTCATTTCAGTGCAGTAAGTCAGTTTTATCATTGTATCCTTTGGAATCTGTGGGTGATTTTTTTTTTTTTTAAAGATTTAATTTATTTGAGAGAGAGACAGAGTGCACAAGCGGGAGAGGAGGGGTAGAGTGAGAGAGAAGCAGACCTCCACTGAGCAGGGAGCCAAAGGAATGGATGGGGGCTTTACCCCAGGAATCCCTGACATCATGACTGGAGCCAAAGGCAGACACTTTACCAACTGAGCCACCCAGGTGCCCTGTGTGGGTGATTTTTTATTTCCTTCCTGCTCAGATATTTGATCTTCTCACTTGCTTAGCCTATAATATGGGTCCTGTATGCTTGAATTCTAATATTCATTGCAGTGTTGACTTTGCCTTATCAAATTTTGCCTAAATTTTTGGTATTTTGTGTTTCTCTAAATTATACTATACATCTGGTCCTAATAATATACTTTAGATTTTCTGATAAAGAGGGACCCCAATACTCTTAAATATATTGCTTTTAATATATGGTACCTCAATTCATTTACAGATGACAATATATAAATAATAAACAAAAATAATGAAATATGGTTCTTGACCATTAGGTGAAGCGTCAAATTTATACTGAACTATAATATAACTCACTGCTGTGCAGCCTGACTCCTATATAGGCTTAAGGGAGATAGCAAGTAGAAATACAGTACACCCAGTTATCTGTCCCAAATAGTATGTTTATATTTACTTACACTAAAATATTATTCTGATGGTCTGAAATTCACATTTAACTTAAAACCCTGCATTTTACATGGTTTAACTATATCAATATACATTGTTTAATGTTAAAAAATTAATAATTCTTATAATTAAACCAAAATTTGCAAGAATCAGAAGTCTTAGATATGGTTCCTAGAAGGAAGTCTTATTTAGCATCATTATTAACTATTAAATGTTATTCCTACTGAAGTATTCATTTTACATATTTATTTTAAAAATTACAGGTTTTCTGGGGGTTATTTGCCTTTAATTTACCTAAACCTATTGTCTCCAAGTCACTCCTGGAAGCAATATTTTCTTTTTTTTGGCTGATTTTTCCTATTATAACTTTTTTTTTTTTTTACCTGTTTTGTTATTACCTCTGTCATTTTAAACACTTGTAACTTCTTGTTATAGGTGTTTTCTATTTCAATCAACTTTATTTTAATGGATTTTTCTTTCTTTTTTTTTTTTTTTTAAGATTTTATTTATTCATTTGCCAGAGATAGAGACAGCCAGCGAGAGAGGGAACACAAGCAGGGGGAGTGGGAGAGGAAGAAGCAGGCTCCTAGTGGAGAAGCCCTATATGGGGCTTGATCCCAGAACTCTGGGATCACGCCCTGAGCCGAAGGCAGACGCTTAACCGCTGTGCCACCCAGGTGCCCCTAATGGATTTTTCTTAATTCAGTTTGAATTTTTAATTCCTTGCATCTCATTATATATTCTTCCTGAAGACACTCCATAAATCAATGATACACATGAATTAGATTAATGTTTTGTTTGATGACCATAAGGCATATTTTAAAGATATCTCTATAATGTATAAACTTGAATCACTATATAGGACAAGTAAAATTTTCAATGTAAAAATCCTGTGACAGATACACAGGGGCATTTCATTTCTTTAATCAAATTAATAATATGCATGAATAACAGAACTATGTTTCTTTGTTTTCAAAGGAGAGGGAATAACTTAAGAAAATACTTTTATATGTTAGTAATCATGTAAGAAAATATGTAATGGATAGATTTCAAAAAAATTGAAAAATAATAAAAATTTATTGCTGTGAAGTATTTTAAGAAACTTAGGGGTACTTGTTCATAAATAATGAAGTTTTCAAGAATTTAGACATTTAAGGAAAGCTTGGATAAGATTCTAGCAGTAAGTCTCCGATGTATCAAAGCCAGTATAATAATAACAATGATATCATTACATTGGTTATTTTGTGAGTATTTAATTACTCTGGACTAGAAATTGCACTTAGTATTTTATCTTCATTTTCATGCCTTATTTTTACTATAATCTAATGCTATGATATAAACAATATCCCACCTGCTTTTCAGAAGAAGAAATATTTACATTTTATTTTTTAATAGTTTTTTTTTTTAATTTAGGAAAACGGCTAAAATGTATTTTAAACAAACTAAATGTGTTTTTGAATGACAATCAATGTTTCAGGTAACAATTTTTTACCATTATCACTCCTTGTCTTTTCCTGGGATGCCAATTCACTTTGCTCCTTTGTGGGGAAATAGAAATACTGTATTGAAGGGACCTGTCTACTCACTCAGTTAGACCTAGATTTCAACACTAAGTCTGCTAAATGCTAACAGCAATCTTGGACAAATTGCCTGCAGGCTTCATTTCTTCATATAAATTTGGATTAACAGTGACTGTATCATAGGACTGCTGTAGAGATAAATTAGATGATATGAAATGTGCTCAGTACCTGGCGTGTAGTAATTATTCAATAACTAGTGGTAATTATAATTATTTACTTAATTTGTTGTGGGCCAAAATTTTGCGGGTCATGTTTTGCCCCCTTGCCACAATCTTTTTCTTTACTTTCTATTGAGTTGAAATTGTCTCTTGGTAGCTTTCCTCAGATATAAGAGGTCTATTTTGCCTTTCTACATTCTTAGTTTGTCTGTTTTTCATCCTTCTAATCAGCTAAAAAAAATAGACCATTCTATTATCAAGGGATTTCTTTAATCCAACACTCATTTTTCTTTGTCACATTGCATAGGCAGGAAAACAAATGATCAGCTATGAAGCATGTGTTTAACAAGTATAAAAAACCTTGGGTGATTATATTTTCCTAATCCAAAAAAGAGAATTCTCCACGCTTATTCCTTTTGAGAAGGGGTGGTGGGGTGTGGTACAGAAAGCTTTCTAAATTTCTCTTCCATATAAGAAACTGCCTGGATTAATTGACAAATCATTATCTAGAAACCTAAAAAAATATATTTTTTAAATTTTTAATTAGAGTTAAGTAAATGTTAAATTAAGAAATAGTCCTTATACTAAGACAAGAAAATCAGTGTTCTGCCAAAACTCCTTTTTCCTGAAATAATCACATAATAGGAATTAAACTGTATTGTTAACACTTTTTTAAAAAACTTTATCCAAAATGTCTCCATAAATTACATCTTCAGAATTCATCTAAAAATTTATACATATGGGGCACCTGGGTGGCTCAGTCGTTAAGCGTCTGCCTTCAGCTCAGGTCATGATCCCAGCATTCTGGGATCGAGCCCCGCATCGGGCTCCCCACTCAGCAGGAAGCCTGTTTCTCCCTCTCCTACTCCCTATGCTTGTGTTCCCTCTCTCACTCTCTGTCAAATAAATAAATAAAATCTTTAAAAAAATAAAAATAATTTAAAAATTATACATAGATATGATGGACTATTAGACATACATATAAAACATGTATATAGCACTACCTGTATTTATAAAATTGTACACAGATAAGTAAAAGAACTGGAAGAAGGGACATTAAAATATTAACCACTGCATCTGATCATTTGATTTCTCTTTTTGATATGTATAATGTGTTGATAGTTTCTAAATTTTCTAAAACAAACATGTGGTCTTCAAATCAGAAATAAGTAGCACAAAAGAGAAGAAGAAACTATAATAAAATGAAGAAAAGACAGCATCAATTACAAAAAAGATAATTTCTAAAAATAATTTTAAAGGGATTAAAATGGTTTGAAAAGAGGAATTAACAGGAAAAAAGTAGTGAGCATGAAGACAGTCCAATTTGAAACCTACAAAAAATGTAGCCAACACTCTCAGTTCTTTACTTATGTTTTTACTTTTTCAAAGACAAGCCTAGAGAATAGATGGAAAGAGATCCAACCTATTGAGGACTGCAAACATTTTTTAAGGATAGATTAAGGTTTTATCTTTATTTCCGCACATTCATTGTTTTCAATTTAGAGCCCTTGTTTCCACTAGCAGGGAAATATATTATTTTTTCTTTTCTGATTTTTTAAAAGGTAGGAATTAATAACAAAAAAGGGGAGACATCAAACAGTGTTATTAAATAAGCATGAGTGGTGATTAAATGGAAATACACATTAAATGTTTTGGAGTGTTAAAAGCATGGTCTAGTCACAGGCTTTCTTACAGGCCTCTGATGCTGACATCAGCAACTTGCAAACTCATTCTTTATTATTTCACTCAGGCAAAATCTTAGAATGCAATGGTCAGCTTGCCTTTGCCAATTTTGGTTCTCCTCAGACCTTCGTAGCTGTAGGCTCTGAATCTGTCAAATCCTCCATTCAGCTTCCTAGCCCTGTGGTCCACCTGTCACTTTGGCTCTGTGGTCAACAAGTCTACCTGTGGCTAGTCAAGAAGCAAACTGGCTGGCTCTCAGCTCAGCAAGGCCACCTCACCCTAAAATGGGAAATACTTGCTAGTGTTTCTTTTTCTCAGCTCCTGCTTGCTCTCCCTCTATCTCTTTCTCTCTGTAAAACAAACAAACAAACAAACAAACAAAAACACAACTTTGTCCCCTTCATTAGACTTCAACTTCCCCACTTTGACATGTAACAGTCTATATATAGGATTCCTAATTAGGGGAGTGTGGCACTGCCTCACCTTCATCCTAGCTAACACCTGCATCTCAATCTGAAACTCAAAGAGGGAAAAAAGAGAACACATCTAAATATTTGATTCACCTACATCTCTCTTCTTTTTACTATAAATTTCCTCAGGAAAGGGAAATTTCCTCTCCTTCCAATCTGAACATTTTTATTACATACAACTCCCCAGCCCAGTTTGCTAAGCTCACATAGGAAGACAGAATTGTTTAAATACGGTTTCTCAAGAAAATAGTCTTGTGATTTTCTTGTAAAGGTCAAATTGGTTGAACCAGGGTAAAGGTCATTTGTTCAAAAAAGGCAGTAGAAAAATGCACGTTAGTTTTTGAATTATTACCCATTATACATGTTATTACAGGCACACTGAAAGAATCCTTTCGGTGGCTGTATGCTATCCCAGAGGGGCTATACCATAATTTATTTAAAAGTTGCCATGATTTTCCAAATTTAATTTATTTTCAGGTTTTTCTATATCATGGTTAACAATTTTTACTAAATTTTGCGCTCTTTCCAGAAGTTACTGTATTAATACCATTCTTAGAGAACCATTTATGTTGAAGTTGATATCATTAATGCCTTTAGTTCATAGAATCAGTGCCTCTGTATTTAAAGAAATATGAATATTCAGGTCAGTGAGATTTCCTATGAGAAAAATGCTAGGAGACATATAGTATCACTGTGCCTTTTAACTTACAGATTTTTTTTCTCCAAAATAACTGCCTATTCCTTTGTAACTCTTTGTCTTTCTAGATAAGAGAAATTGTCTTCACTATTCATAATGTCTTATCTCATTTGCACCATATGATTATATTTAATTCATATGACAGATTAGTATAATCTTATTTTTAAAAAATAGTGTGGCATTTTCTATGTAAGATCAAATAATATTTCATTCAACATGAATAAACATACCAGTACTTTATGTTCTTTTTATAAAAATTCACTCTGAAAATGCATTATTTTCTGGAATTTGTCATAGCTGCTAAATATTTTAAGGTCTTTAGTTTTCAATGTAAAAATCTTAATTAGTACAATCATTTTCCCTTAGGTATAATCTCAGTTAAAAACGTGTTTTGGGAATCAGTTGCTTCTATGGCAACTAGGAATTCAAATGGAATTATAACCTACTGGAGCAAGATGCACTTGATCAATCCCATGAAAGACATTAAGGAAAATACTATCTAAAAAGCAGCAAAGGCATCCGTACTCTTCAAGTAAATTCTTCAGAAAAAATTTTATCACTTTTTGTGTTGTGTTCACTATTACAGTCAAATTCTAATATAATATATAACTTAATTACAGGAATAGAACTTACGAATTTTTTAATGATGAAGAATGGTATGTAAAAACAATATATATATGGTTCAGGGTGAAGGTTTGGAGCCTATATTTTATCATCACCCCAACTTCCCGTGGGGTTCCAACTCTTGCCGCTGTATACAAAAGGACCGTTTATGGAATTGGGAACTTAGTATAATTTTAACAATTGAGTACAGTCTACTCAAATGCATAACATTCTAAATATTTAGAGCACAAAATTTAAATAATAAATGTAAGTGAGGCTTTCTCTTTCTTCCTTAATATAGATGGTTGATACCCAGAAATAGTCTCACATTGTTTTACCCTTGAGATTTAGATTTGATGAGAAAGAAGCCTATAAGAAGTGAAGAGAAGCTTTACTAGATGCTGACCCAGGACTAAGAGGAGCACAGAGAAGGCCCGTCATGGGTCCTAGGTCTTGGGTATGCTATATGCTGAACAACTGGAAGAGTTTTTTGCTTCCTGGGTTTTTTAAATGAAAATGAATGTAGAGTAAGCAAAGAAAGAAGTGTTGTAAGAGCACTGAAAGTTCTCTGTCCACTGTGGCTTTTTCAAATTATTTAAATCTCTATTCATGTACCTTCAAGTAGAAATTAAAGGATACCCTCAGATTCAGACTTTTTTAGGAGAGCTAAATTGATTCATCACATCTAATAGGTTCTTATGGATAAGATTAGTTCTCTATTATGAAATTGTATCTTCAAACAGCATATTTTTTTATTTTATTGTAATACTGGATAAAACCTAGATTTGAGAAAATTACTATTCACTACCAGATTTCCTTCTTCCACATGAAAAGAAACGTACATCTAGCTTATTCATTAATCAATTAAACACAGCAATGTTACTACTCTTAGAGGATATTGTGAAAATTAGATAATGTTTATGAGAAGGTGTTACAAACTCTAACAGGAATAGAAATTTTAACTGACATTATTATCCCTGTTAGTGTGATAAAATCTTTGTTTGTTTTGGACAAATACAAATACAGAGTTTGGGATTTTTTGGGCAAATACAAATCAAATTTTATATTTTATACAAAAATATAAAATTATATATTTTATAGATAAATATAGCAATAATAAATCTCAATCACAATACTCAGATTCAGGTATTCAAGAACTAACATCTTATTTTAAATAGATTTTAATCTAATGCTCTTTTGCACTGAATTGGCAGATAAACTTGGCTCCACACATATGATCCCATCTGTAAAAGGGATTGTGTCTCAGTTTTGTTATAGAAGGCCAGAGGATTGAAAGGAGTAGGGCTGATATTCAGGTGACATATATTTCTGCAAACCCATCTCTCATCGCTGTCTTGAGTCTTGTGTATTTGCACAACTTCCTAAGATATATTTTTTAAAAAAACTAATCATCTCATTTACCTAAAGCTACTATGCAACCAGCTCCCTCACCTTGCCATCTCCCTTTTGTACTGCCAGCGTAGTGAATACTGCTTCAGTCAACCAGCGGTTTTTTTGTTTTGTTTTGTTTTGTTTTGTTTTTTTGGTCTTGGAGGGAAAGCTAAAGCTACACTCCTATAAATACTTCTCCGAGGTAGTATTTTTATGACTCCAAACTTCCTCCCCCACTTTTACCTGTTTCACTAACTCTATGCTTTCCCAAGAGATAAGGTATTTAGAATACAAAAAGCAGGGGTTCCTGGGTGGCTCAGGCGATTAAGCATTTAACTCTTGATTTCAGCTCAGGTCATGATTTCAGGGTCGTGGGATTGAGCCCGGCCTGGAGCCATGCCTAATGCGGAGCCTCCTTAAGATTCTGTCTCTTCTCTCTCCCCCTAACCCTCCCCTCCACCGCACACATGCTTTCTATCTCTCTCTCAAAAAAAAAAAAAAAAAAAAAAAAAAAAAAGCAGAATGTTTTGACCCTACTTCTCATTTCTTCCCTACCATATACTTTTCATACAGCAACTAAGCATATAATTTTCTAACCACATGAAAGCAATAAAAGAAAGGTAAAAATACTGGGAGAAACAGTACATGGTATTAATTCAAATTATCATCTAAGGAAAGTAGTTTAAATATGGAAGCACTTTGAGCAAATTTGCTTTGTATTTGTATCAATCAGAATAGATTAGGTTGTGCTGAGGTAGCAGATATTCCCCAAACTTTGTGGCTTCAAACAATAAGCATTTTCTTCCCTATTGTTTTGTTGTTCATGTATTTTATTGCAGGTCATCTAGAGAGTCTTTGCTGTATCTCCTGACCTGGTTTGCTGGAGCAGCCGCTATAAAGTGTTGGTTGTTGTAAAAGAAGGTAAAGAAAAAGTTTTGAATTGTCGATTACATATACTGCCTTAGAAACAAAACAGCACTCAAAATTCTTTGGCTAGTACAAGTCAAATAAGTGGTTTCATCCCAACCTAAGAACTTTTCCTAGAAGGAAAATAAACATTTGCAAATAGCCCGAAAAAGATTACTCCAGTTCTATGAGTATTAAATGCATTTTTATGTTTATCCTTGTTAAAGGATAATCAGGGGCACCTGAGTGGCTCACTTGATTGAGCATCTGACTCTTGGTTTCCACCCAGGTCATGATCTCATGGGTGGTGAGATCAAGCCCTATGTTGGTGTGCTCAGCAGGGAGTCTGCTTGAAGCTTCTCTCCCTCTGCTCCTCCCCGCAACTCTCTCTCTCAAATATTTTTTTAAAAAGCATAATACATTTAATAAGAGAATTTAAAAATAAAGAAATTCAATGATTTAGCATCTTCTAATTCTACAAAAATTTTAGACAAACTTAAAATAGTCAACTTAGTATATCAGTTTGAAAATGAAAGGAAGAGCTGCTCTTCCTTCTTCACATCCCTCAATACATCTTCCCAAAACATTAAGTGTTTCTTTGGAAACTACCATGCAATTTGCCTTGGATAACACCATGATAAAAAAAAACACTTAACCTTAAAAAACAAGCAAACAAAACAAACAAAAAACCAAAACACTAACCTTGCCACCAAGAAACTTAAAATTTAATGAGGTAGAAAATGTACATAATAACTTTTACCCTACAATTCCAATAAAACCACCCTGATGAAAGGTGCAAAAATACTTGTTGACATATCCAATGGTCAGATCCTAGTTCTCTTTGTAATAGACATAGCATTGTTATTCCTTCCCTCTTTAAGAACCTCCCACACTCCACCACCTATCAGTTCTCTTCTACCTATCATTTCTCTTCTACTACATTCTTTTTGTTGAGGATGTACATTTTTTTTTTTTTACCTGCACTCTTTCTTTTGACCTCTAGACTTGTATATTCAACTGTCATACATACATCAACACTAGAGTGTCTAAAAGAAAACTTAAAAGTGCATGCCCAAATTTTACTCTGGATTTCCCTCCCCGAGTATATCTTTCTCTTGCATTGCCTGTCTCATTAACAAATACCATCATTTAATTGTTAAGATCAACCTTCTTAAAGTCATCTTTGACACACTCCAATTTCCTCAACCAAGACTTCAGTAAATTTTATCACCCATACATTCAAATGAAATTCACTAAAAATATAACAGTTCAACATACTATAATTTCTTATGTCAATTTGTACAATAACTGGCTTCTATTTTGCAATTTTGTACCAACGTCACAATTAATGTCTTTACATAGAAAAAAAAAAGTACTGAATGATGATTGTACACACCATGCTTAGAGTCAATCATTTAGCTTTTTTAGTAGTTCTTTATTAAATGCCTGCTATATAAAGGAAGTAAACTAGGAAGTAGACCAGGAATGAAAGTGACAGATTTATGCCCTTAAAGACTGAATAAAGGCTCAACTATTTTTCATGTAAGATGCTTTCATCACGCTCTTGTGTTTAAAAATGTGTTTATATTCTGAGAGATTTTCTTAGTTCTTTAAATTGTTATCTAACACCTCCAAAAAAAATTTGCCAATAATCTTTCCAAAACTCGGGTTTCAAGCTTATCTGATACTTTCTTGCTAATTTCATAGAAGAAAAACTAGCACTACACTGAGTGAAATAAAGCCCCCATTAGCAAATCCTTCCAAACACGTTTAAACATTTATTTTCATTGAACGCTTTCTAAAATTTTGTGATAGAATTAATTTCATCAGATAATTGATAATGTTTTTAATAGGTAACAATAATTTCACTTTTGCACAGTTTCTGTAGAAACTCACTGAACTCTGCTAGTTTTTATCTGTAATATATTATATTAATTGGGATAATGTCATACACTTGAAATAAAGAAAAATGATACTTCAATAACATTTAAGTGAATAATATTCCTACACATTGGTAAATTTAAGCCAGATAAATTTAAGCAGATATCACCATGTTTTTCTGAAATAAGATTTAAAAAAATGATTTGAAGTTGCATCATGTTGAGAATCATTTCCTTTTATATTGGGTTATTTTTTGTAGTCCCAAGTGCCAAGGAACTCTTGGTATTTTGGGGATGGTTCACCTCAAAAAAATCATGTCAACACTACATTGTTTAAACTCTTGAAAGTTTTATCTATGCTCCACTCCCATTGATCAGTCCCAGTACGGATGCTATGTTAAATTACCTCATTTGAGTTACTTTTGCATTTTCCAATTGATTTATTTGGAGATAAATGTGCACTCCAGCCATGGGCTATATGATGACTTCCATAAGGTTTAGAGGCTGACAGTTCTCTCTTGATATATAGTTTGTCTGTTTTTGAGCTCAGGAGAGAGCTATGGTATTGTGATGGCAGCTCTATAAATTTACATTTCATCACAATATTGAGGAAAAGCCCAGGATTCATTTCTAGTATTGATGACCCAAACACACCTATTTTTGTCTACATGAGTTGTAAAAATCTCAAAAGAATTGCCCATGCAGAGATACGATAAGTCTCTGATAATTTTTTAGCACTTTAATGAAGTTTCAATAAACAATAGGGAGGAGAATAGAGGCAGTTAGCAAAATAAGCATATCTGTTACATAATTAAATTAAACATAATTATATATATGTAATTATTATTATTATTTTTACTTGCGAGTGCCTGAAATGAAACGAAAAATAGTAAAACCTTTCATGTCCGAAGTTTCACAATCATTCATCAAGCAGAAGTTTTTTCTAATACTTCTCGAAATATATTGGCTGATTTAAAGAAAAATGTGCATTTGTTAACTGAAGAATCACTGTACATTTCAAAAGTGGGAAGCAAATATTAATACTTCTTTGTTATATTTCAAAATGGAATAATTTTGCATTGATTTTTAACAAAACTTTCAGCATGGACTGGCAATAAGTTTCATACTTGGTATTTCAACTTCAAATTTTTTGGATAATTTCAGCCATGCTTTTAGTTTATTTTTAAATTCTAATAAAATATAGTGGCAAATATTATGGGGAAATATGACTTCTCTTGGCCAAATAAAACCATTGTGAAAAGTAAGTTATTCTTATTCTTACCATGTGATTTAAAATTTTGTGTGTCAATTTCTACTCGTACAAATAATACTACTAGATTAAACTCATGAGCTTTCTAGTCCCAAAAAAACAAAACAAAACAAAACAAAACAAAAAAACAAACCTCTGCCAAGAAGAAAATTCTGCTCATGGCTGAGAAATGTGTCTTATGGGAGAAAAGTACAGTGTACTTTGCTTCCATTTTTAAAACATGCATTTCTAATATGCTGCTGAAGGGTAAAATATATCTCCCAGTGGAACATGACAGGATTCTCCTCAGTCTATTTTATGCTTCCAATCTATCGCTCCATAGATTTTTCAGAATGGAACCACCTTTAAATTTATTATTTCAGTCACCTATGATTTGAATAAACTAGAAATGTGCTAAGACACATTAGAGCATGCATAAATATAAAAACAGGAAAATCTCCACAAACAAGTAAGAAACAAACATAAAACAATGACTTAATAATATTATGGGAAGCTATTAACAATTAAGGTTTTAATTTTCCAATAAAGGAAAGTCAATGTCAAAATGTTGTTTTTGGAACATTATAGTTGATTTTCTTTAAATGAAAGGCACACCCTTTAATAGACACAGTCCACTAAAATATATATATATATGCAGAGAGAGAGACAATTTTTATAGAGAAGGTATCAAGAAGCATTATGGTAACTTCTAGTTTCAGATCCAACATGAAAACTTTGAATGTTGTCACTTTATCGTTATGATAATAAAAACCTAAACGAACTAAGCATCCATTACTTTTCATGTACTCCTCTGAAAAATGTCATTAAAAGGCAAATTGCTACTCTAAAATATGAAAAGATAGATGAACCCAGAATCAAAGACAGGATCTACTAACCTTGAACAGAAGGTGATGGAACCATAAACTGAGAAGTTCAACTTCCATAGTAAAGAAGAAATAAAGATTCAGGTTCTGAAAGGAATAAAACAAGTTTGTTAGGGGGGAAAAATAACGTAAGTAAGAAATTCAAAGCCACATTTAAAAACAAAAGAATATAGAAGAAGGAATAAATAAAGATAGAAGAAGGGATAAATGAAGATAAAATAATTTACTTTTCTTAAACAAAAAGATAACAGGTTAAAAGTAAAATGATAGAGAAAGATATACAATGCTTATAGTAATCAAAAGAAAGCTGGACAAGGTATATTAATTTCAAACAAAGCAGATTTTACAAAAAGGAAATACATCAGGGATAGGTATGGCATTATATGATAAAAGAGTCAACTCTCCAAGAAGACATAACAACCCTAAATTGTATATACCCAACAGAGAATAAACAAATGCATGAGTTAAAAACTGATATAATTAAAAGTAATAGACATATCCACTACTGTATCGGGAGGCTTCAAAACCCCTTTCAGTAACTGATAAATGCAGCATACAGAAAATTAAGATAGAGATCATTTAAACTACTAAACTATTAATCAACTTGACCTTACTTACATGTAAGTAATACACCATGCACCAACTGGAAAATATGTATCTTTCTTAGGCTCACATGGAACATTCACCAAAGTAGACCACATCTGGGGCCATAAAACATACCTTAACTGATAAAAATAAAATAAAATAAAATAAAATAAAATAAAATAAAATAAAATAAAATAAAAATAATAATAATGCAAAGTTTGTTCTGAGACTACAATGGAATTAAACTAGAAATCAATAACAGAAAGATATCTGACAGATTTCCAAATATTTGCACATTTTAAAATACTTTTCCTAAATAACCCATGGGTCAAAGAAGTCTCAAGAAAAAAATATCTTTAAAATATTTTAAACTAAATAAAAATTAATATACATCTCAACAAGCACTGGGGAGATGCAGTGAAAGTGGCATGAAGAGGAAAACTTATACCATTAAATACATATATTAGAAATGAAGAAAGGTCCAAAATCAACAACATGCTATTCCACCTTACAACAAATTAAGCATAAACCAAGCAAGAGAAAAAGATATGACAAAAATTAGAGCAGAAATAAATGAATTTACAAACAGAAAAAAAAAAAAGGAAATAAAACAATGAAGTAAAATTTTAATTCTTTAAAAAGTTAATAAAATTGATAAATCTCTGGCCAGGCTAACTATGAAAAAAAGCGTGAAGACACAAATTACCAATATCAGATATGAAAAAGTGCCATCACTACTGATTACATGGATACTAAAAGAATAATGAAGGAATACCATAAGCAACTCAACCAGTTTTGATAAGTTGCATGAAATGGCCTTGTAAGATAAAAATACCCAAACTCACACAAGGAGAAATGGATAATCTAAATAGGCCAATATCAATTAACAAAATTATATCAATAATAATTTTTAGGGCTAGATGAATTCAGTGGTGAATTCTACCAAACACATAACAAAGTAACAATGCCAATTCTCTAAAATGTTTTCAGAAAATAGAACACAGGAACATTTTGTAACCCATTCTATGAGGCCATTGTTAACCCCAAAACCAAATCCAGATAAAACCACTTCAACAAAAGAAAAACTACAGATAGGAATATAGATGAAAAATCCTCAACAAAATATTAGGAAATCCAATTCAACAATGTAAAAAAATAATTATAAACCAAACCAAACAGGATTAATTCCATATATGCAAGGTTGGTTCAATATTTAAAAATCAATATAATCTACCAAATCAGCCAGCTAATGAAGACATATCATATTATCATAAATAGAAAAAACATTTTTTAATTTAAATTCAATTTAGTTAACATATAGTGCATTATTAGTTTCAGGGGTAAAATTTAGTGATTCATCAGTTGCATATATAACACCCAGCACTCATTACATCAAATGCCCTTCTTAAGACCCATCACCCAATTACCCCATCCTCCACCTCCCTTTCAGCAACCCTCAGTTTGTTCCCTATAGTTGAGTCTCTTATGGTTTGCCTCTCTCTCTGTTTTTATCTTCTTTTATTTTTCCTTCCCTTCCCCTACGTTCATCAGTTTTGTTTCTTAAATTCCACATATGAGTGAAGTCATATGGTATTTGCCTTTCTCTGACTGACTTATTTCACTTAGCATAATACACTCTAGTTCCATCCATGTCGTTGCAAATGACAAGACTTCATTCTTTTTGATGACTGAATAATATTACATATACATGTGTGTGTGTGTGTGTGTGTACACATACTACATCTTTTTATCCATTCATTTGCCGATGGACATCTGGGCTCTTTCCATAGTTTGGCTACTGTGGACATTGCTCCTATAAACATTAGGGTGCAGGTGCCCCTTCAAATCACTATTTTTGTATCCTTTGGATAAATACCTAGTAGTGCAATTGCTGGATTGCAGAGTAGTTCTATTTTTAACTTTTTAAGGAATCTCCATACTGTTTCCAGAGTAGCTGCACCGTTTGTATTCCCACCAAGAGTGTAAGAAGGTTTCCCTTTCTCTGCATTCTTGCCAACATCTGTTGTTTCCTGGATTGTTAATTTTAGCCATTCTGACCAGTGTGAGGTGATATCCCATTGTAGTTTTGATTTGTATTTCCCTGATGATGAGTGATGTGAAGCATTTTTTCATGTGTCTGTTGGCCAGTTGGATGTCTTCTTTGGAGAAATGTTTGTTCATTCTGCCCATTTCTTGACTAGATTATTTGTTTTTTGGGGGTGTTGAGTTTGAAAAGTTCTTTATAGATTTTGGATACTAGTCCTTTATCTGATATATCATTTGCAAATATCTTTTCCCATTCCATAGATTGTCTTTTAGTTTTGTTGATTATTTCCTTTGCTGTGCAGAAGATTTTTATCCTGATGAAGTCCTAATAGTTCATTTTTGCTTGGTTTCCCTCATCTCTGGAGACACGTCCACCAAGAAGCTGAGCCAGCTAAGGACAAAGAGTTTGCTGCCTGTGTTCCCTCCTGGGATTTTGATGGTTTCCTGTCTCACATTTAGGTCTTTCATCCATTTTGAATTTATTTTTATGTATGGTGTTAAGAAAGTGGTCCAGTTTCATTCCTCTGCATGTGGGTGTTCAATATTCCCAACACCATTTGTTGAAGAGACTGTCTTTTTTCCATTGGGTATTCTTTCCTGCTTTGTCGAAGATTAGTTGACCATAGAGTTGAGGGTCCACTTCTGGGTTCTCTACTCTGTTCCACTGATTCATGTGCTGTTTTTGTGCCAGTACCACACTGTCTTTATGATAACAGCTTTGCAATACAGCTTGAAGTCCAGAATTGTGATGCCTCCAGCTTTAGTTTTCTTTTTCAAAATTCCTTTGGTTATTTGGGGACTTTTCTGGTTCCATACAGTTCCAGCTCTATGAAAAATGCTGGTTTATTTTGATAGGGATTGCACTGAATGTGTAGATTGCTCTGGTAATACAGGCATTTGAACAATATCTGTTCTTCCAATCCACGAGCATGGAATGTTTTTCCATTTCTTTCTGTCTTCCTCAATTTCTTTCATAAATGTTCTACAGTTCCCAGAGTACAGATCTTTTACCTCTTTGGTTAGGTTTATTCCTAGGTATCTTATGGGTTTTGGTGTAATTGTAAATGGGACTGATTCTTTGATTTCTCTTTATGCTACTTCATTGTTGGTGTATAGAAATGCAACAGACTTCTGTGCATTTATTTTATATACTGTAACTGCTGAATTCCTATATCAGTTCTAGCAATTTTCTGGTGGAGTCTTTCAGGTTCTCTACATAGAGTATCATGTCACCTGCAAAGAGTTAGAGTTTAACTTCTTTTTTGCTGATTTGGATGCCTTTTATTTATTTTTGTCGTCTGATTGGTATGGCTAGGACTTCCAGGACTATGTTGAACAACAGTGTGAGAGTGGACATCCCTGTTGTGTTCCTGACTTTAGGGGAAAAGCTTTTCTCAGCTGAGAGCTTTTCCCCATTGACGATGATATTACCTGTGGGCCTTTCATGTATGACCTTTATGATGTTGAAGGATGTTCCCTCTCTCACTACTTTGTTGAAGTTTTTTATGAAGAAGGATGCTCGATTTTGTCAAACACTATGTCTGCATCTATTGAGAGGATCATATGGTTCTTACCCTTTCTTTTATTAATGTGGCGTATCACACTGATTTGAGGATGTTGAACCACAACTGCAGCCCAGGGAACAATACCATTTGGTCATGGTGAATAATCCTTTTAATGTACTGTTGGATTCAATTTGCTAGATCTTGTTGAGAATCTTTGCAACCATGTTCTTTAGGGATATTGGTCTGTAATTCTCCTTCTTAGTGGGGTCTTTGTCTGGTTTTGGAATCAAGGTAATGCTGGCCTCATAGAATGAGTTTGGAAGTTTTCTTTTCATTTCTATTTTTTGGAACAGTTTCAGAAAAATAGGTATTAATTCTTCTTTAAATGTTTGGTAGAATTCCCCTGAGAAGCCATCTGGCCCTGGACTCTTTGTTTGTTAGGAAATTTTTGATTACTGATTCAATTTCATTGCTAGTTATGGGTCTGTTCAGATTTTCTATTTCTCCCGGTTTTAGTTTGGTAGTTCATATGTTTCTAGGAATTTATCCATTTCTTCCAGATTGCCTAATTTGTTGGCATAAAATTGCTTATAATATTCTCTTTTATTGTTTGTATTTTGGTGGTGTTGGTTGTGATCATTCCTCTTTCATTTGAGAGTTTATTTATTTGGGTCTTTTCTCTTCTTTTTGATGAGTCTGGCTAGGGGTTTATCTCTTTTGTTAATTTTTTCAAGTAACCAGCTTCTAGTTTCACTGATCTGTTCTACTGGGTTTTTGTTTGTTTGTTTGTTTGTTTGTTTGATTGATTGATTTCTCTATCATTGATTTCTGCTCTAATCTTTATTATTTCCCTTCTCCTGCTGGATTTAGGCTTTATTTGCTGTCCTTTTTCCAGCTCCTTTAGGTGTAAGGTTAGGTCGTGTATTTGAGACTTCTTTTCCTTCTTAAGGAAGGCCTGTATTGCTATGTATGTCCCTCATAGGACCACCTTTGCTGCATCCCAAAGGTTTTGGACTATCATGTTTTCATTTTCATTTGCTTCCACGTATTTTTCTAAGTTCTTTAATCTCCTGGTTAACCTATTCATTCTTTAGTAGTATGTTCTTTAACCTCCATGTATTTGTGGTCCTTCCAAATTTCTTCTTGTGGTTGACTTCAAGTTTCATAGCACTGAGGTCTAAAAATATGCATGACATGATCTCAATCTTTTTGTACCAGTTAAGGCCTGCTTTGTGACCCAATATGTCTTCTGTTCTGGAGAATGTTCCCTGTGCACTTGAAAAGAATGAAATGCTCTAAACATATCTGTTAAGTCCATCTGCATCTGCTCCACTTGTCATTCTAAGCCCTTGTTTCCTTGTTGATGTTCTGCCTAAATGATCTGTCCATTGCTATAAGTGGGGTGTTAAAGTCCCCTACTATTATTGTATTATTATCAATGAGTTTTTGTTGTTGTTGTTGTTATTAATTGGTTTATATATTTGGCTGCTCCCAAATTAGGGGCATAAATATTTACAATTGTTAGATCTTCTTGTTGGATAGACTCTTTAATCATGATATAGTGTCCTTCCTCATATCTTATTACAGTCTTTGGTTTAAAATTTAGTTTGTCTAATGTAAGTACAGCTACTTCAGCTTTCTTTTGATGTCTATTAGCATGATAAATGGTTTTCCATCCCCTACTTTCAATTTGGAGGTGTCTTTGGGTCTTAAAAAAAACAAAACAAAACAAAAACGAAAAATTATAAGCCTGATTCCAAAGAAGATAAAGGAAGTGAAAAAAAATACAGCCTGGTCCTATTTCCACCAGAACCGAAGAGGATGCTGTGAGGCATTATATAATCAGTAGACTCAACTTAGTGCATGTGGCATGCTGCCTGTGTTGCTCCTCTGGGGGAGAGACCTGCTGTGCTGGCTCAGAGTTAATCTTCCCCAGTAACAAAAGCACTTGCCAAGCACAGAAGGACTGGGTTTGGTGTAAGTGGCTCCCACCCCCACTGGGAGCTACTATGTTATCTCTCTGAAGTCCAAACATGTTGGTAGCAAGGGTAAAATGGTGCTACCACACTTTCTCTCCACAGACGGGGGAATCTCACAGCCCTGCAGTTTAGGAAGCCCTCACAGAAAGGCAAAGGGGCAGTCAGCATGCCCCATGTGACAGCTCTGCTGTCTTTTACTTTTGTGCAGCTGGAATTCAAAACTCCAAATCTTAAAGGAGCTGCCACCCCTTGGCTCTGCTCCATCCTCTGGATTACAGCCTCTCTGTGCTCTGACTAGTGCCCTTTGTCCCACAAAAACAGTCCCACGCCTGCACAGTGGGCAGAATCTATGGTGTAGACAGCAAAAAGCAATGCCCAGGTCATATACCCTCTGCTTGCACCTCTTTGCCCTACCAATGAAAGACCATTTCCTGGCGCCTGTAGGGTCTTTTGTCCTTGGAGAGGCATGAGACCCTTTTCCATGTGTACTCTAGGAAAGGGAACGTTCCCTCTCAGAGTGACCCAGGAGATTCCTACACGAATTTGTGGGTGCCCCCAGGCCAGAGCCATCCTTCTCACCAGGAGCGGATGCTTAGCTCTGCTCTAGTGAAAGTCACGCACTTCCAAAAGCTCAGAGCTTGAGTGACACTCACTGTTAGCAAAAAAAACCTTTGCCACTCAGTTCCCCCAGCTCCCCAGTCTGTGGTCTGAGAGGTCTTTTTCTTGTGGGAACAGAGTGGATGCTGCACTCTCTCAATGACTTTCTCTCTCTCTCCCTCCCATTTCTCACCCCTCCACAGCACGGCAGCTTTTCTCTCCTCCAATTCACTTCCACACACTTCACACCTGCCACATTGTCTCCTTCCAACTGTGGAAATCCTTCTTCCAATCCTGAGATCAATTTCCTAGGTGTTCCAAGTGATCTGACCTCAATACAGCCATGATCAAGGGACAGGGAAAGTGTTGGGTCCCCCTACTTCTCTGCCATCTTAACTCCACCTCCTGAAAGCCAGTTTTTGAAAATTGTTCCCAGGAGCAACTCACAATAGGGGAGTAGGACCCTGAAGGAAAGGAGGCCAAACTGGGGTGCTTCATGTCTGCTTCCATTATTGTAAAACCAAAGGTATTCTTGCTGTTCTCTCTCTTCAGAAAAAAAAAAAAAAAAAAAAAAAAAAATATAAAAATATATATATACACATCCTGTGACCCTACCCAATCGCTGAATTTACTGAAATACCCAGACTTGGTAACAGCATCACATTATCCCAATGCTTGGTGTATTCTGAGTAACAGGATATTTATTTAGCAAAGTCTCATGAACTTATATATTTAGATTAGCTAGTAGTTTGTGCTCTTGCTATTGTAGTTTCTAAGTTGAATAGAAGAAAATAGCACACAGATTGGAAAAGAAGGAATAAAACTGTCTTTTTCATAGGTGATTTAGATGCTATGTAGAATATATTTTTTAAAATCAGCAACAACAGCAATAAAAACAAAACAAATTTCCAGGAACTAACAAACAAAGATAACAGCAAAGTCAAAGGATACAAGATTTGATATACAGAAGTTAAACACCTTACTATATATTACAGTGAATATTGGGAATTTGAAATAAAAAGTAACAATACCATTTATAATAACACCAAACATTAAACATTTAAATATAAATCTGATAAACCACAAAACTCTGACAAATGAAATAAAAAATGGTACAAAAAATTGAAAAGATATTCTATGTTCACAAGTTGAAATACATAATATTCTTAAAATGCAATTCTTCCCAATTTGATCTACGTATTCAATGCAAATCCAATTAAAAAATCCCAGCAAGTTATCTGATAGATAAAGACAAACTGATTTTAAAGTATATAGGAAAGGCAAAAGACCTAAAACATTCAACACGATGCTGGAGAAAAAAAAAAAAAAATGGGGGACTAACGCCATCCAATGTTAAGACTTACAATAAAGCTATCATAATACAGTAATATAATGATGAAAGTGCAGAGAAGACACAGATCAAAAGAACAAAATGCAGAGCCCGGAAATAAAACCACACAAATATCATTAAGTAATCCTCAACAAAGGCACGAAGACAATTCAATACAGGAAGGGTAGTCTTTCAACAGATGGTATAAGAAGATTTCGATGTCTATACACAAGAAAATGAAAGTAGACAAAGACCTTACACCTTCCACAAATAGTAACTAAAATGGCTTCTAGAATTAAATGCAAAATATCAAACTATAAAACATGTACAAGAAACCGTGTGAGAAAATCTGTATGACGGTTAGATTCAACACCAAAAGCATGGTCCTTAAAAAAAAAAAAAAATTAAAATTTATAACCTGCTGTGTTGAAGACACTGCTAAGAGAATCAAAAGACAAACCATAATCCTGGAGAAAGTGTTTGAAAAACATGCATGTGATAAAGGTCTTATAACTCAAAACATACTAAAAATGTTTAAAACTCAATGATAAGAAAACAAACAACCAAAATTTAAAAAAAAAAATGTTCATAAGATCTAACAGACATTTCACTAAAGAATATGCACAGATGGCAAATGAGCATCAGAAAAGAAGTATATCATCATATGTTATTTGTGAATTGCAAATTAAAATGAGATACTGGCAGACACCTGTTAGGACGGTTAAAATGCAAAAAAAACTAACCACACCAAATGCTGGTGAGGATATAAAGCTACAGGAACTCTCATTCATTGCTGGTGGGAATGCCAAATGGTACAGTGACTTTGGAATATAGTATGGTAGTTTCTTACTAAGGTAAAAATGTCTTAAAATATGATGCAGTGCAAAAACCATACGTTACCTTGGAATTAACTTAACCAGAGACGTAAAGGACCTATATTCTAGAAACTATAAATCACTCTTGAAAGACATTGAGGAAGACATAAAAAGATGGAAAGATATTCCATGCTCATGGATCGGAAGAATTAACATAGTTAAAATGTCCATGCTACCCAGAGCAATCTACACTTTCAATGCTATCCCGATCAAAATACCAAAGACATTTTTCAAAGAACTGGAACAAACAGTCCTTAAATTTGTATGGAAACAGAAAAGGCCCCGAATCTCCAAGGAACTGTTGAAAAGGAAAAACAAAGCTGGGGGCATCACAATGCCGGATTTCGAGCTGTACTACAAAGCTGTGATCACAAAGACAGCATGGTACTGGCACAAAAACAGACACATAGACCAATGGAACAGAATAGAGAGCCCAGAAATGGACCCTCGGCTCTTTGGGCAACTAATATTTGATAAAGCAGGAAAAAACATCCGGTGGGAAAAAGACAGTCTCTTCAATAAATGGTGCTGGGAAAATTGGACAGCTACATGCAAAAGAATGAAACTTGACCACTCTCTCACACCATACACAAAAATAAACTCCAAATGGATGAAAGACCTCGATGTGAGACAGGAATCCATCAAAATTCTAGAGGAGAACATAGGCAGCAACCTCTACGACATCGGCCAAAGCAACCTTTTTCATGACACATCCCCAAAGGCAAGAGAAACAAAAGATAAAATGAATTTATGGGACTTCATCAAGATTAAAAGTTTCTGCACATCCAAGGAAACAGTCAGAAAAACTAAGAGGCAGCCCACGGAATGGGAGAATATATTTGCAAATGACACTACAGATAAAGGACTGGTATCCAAGATCTACAAAGAACTTCTCAAACTCAATACACGAGAAACAAATAAACAAATCAAAAAATGGGCAGAAGATATGAACAGACACTTTTCCAATGAAGACATACAAATGGCTAACAGACACATGAAAAAATGTTCAAAATCATTAGCCATCAAGGAAATTCAAATCAAAACCACACTGAGATACCACCTTACGCCAGTTAGAATGGCAAAAATAGACAAGGCAAGAAACAACAATTGTTGGAGAGGATGTGGAGAAAGGGGATCCCTCCTACATTGTTGGTGGGAATGCAAGTTGGTACAGCTACTCTGGAAAACAGTGTGGAGGTCCCTTAAAAAGTTAAAAATTGAGCTACCCTATGATCCAGCCATTGCACTACTGGGTATTTACCCCAAAGATACAGACGTAGTGAAGAGAAGGGCCATATGCACCCCAATGTTCATAGCAGCAATGTCCACAATAGCTAAATCGTGGAAGGAGCCGAGATGCCCTTCAACAGATGACTGGATTAAGAAGTTGTGGTCCATATATACAATGGAATATTACTCAGCTATCAGAAAGAACGAGTTCTCAACATTTGCTACAACATGGACAGCACTGGAGGAGATAATGCTAAGTGAAATAAGTCAAGCAGAGAAAGACAACTATCATATGATTTCTCTCATCTATGGAACATAAGAACTAGAATGATCAGTAGGGGAAGAAAGGGATAAAGAAAGGGGGGTAATCAGAAGGAGGAATGAAACATGAGAGACTATGGACTATGAGAAACAAACTGAGGACTTCAGAGGGGAGGAGGGTGGGGGAATGGGATAAGCTGGGGATGGGTAGTAAGGAGGGCACGTATTGCATGGTGCACTGGGTGTTATACACAACTAATGAATCATCGAGCCTAAATAAAAAAAAATAAAATAAAATAAAATATGATGCAGTGATCACGTTCCTAGGTATTTTCACAAATGAATTG
Source organism: Ursus maritimus (assembly GCF_017311325.1). NCBI lineage: Eukaryota > Metazoa > Chordata > Mammalia > Carnivora > Ursidae > Ursus > Ursus maritimus. Next base: position 19,727,444 of record NW_024425452.1, on the reverse strand, counting down.
TGAATGTTTATAGCATTTTATTCATAACCAAAACCTAGAAATAATCAAGTGTACTTCAATAAGTGAATCAATAAACAAACTGTTGTACGTCTATACAATGAACTATTTAATGACAGTATGAAATAAGTTATCAAGACACACAATATGAACTTTAAACTCATATTGCTAAACGAAATAAGCTAGTCAGAGAATACTACTTGTACGATTCAAATTATATGACATTCTAGAAAGGTAAAACCATGTTGACAGAAAAAAATGATAAGTGGTTTTCAGGTGTTTATGTGTAAAGGTTGATGGTTTATATAGGTGAAGCACAAGGGATTTTGGTGTGTGTGGGGGGCAGTAAAGCTGTTCTGCACCAAGCTGTATTGGTGGATACATAATGCTGTGCAATTGTCAAAATCCATAGAATTTTACAGCACAAAGAGTGAACCTAAATGTATGAAAATGTTTAAAAAATCATTTAGGCGGTCAGGGGATCCCTAGATAATATAAAACATGTAACAAAAACATCCAACTGTATTACAAATGTGTAAAACAAACTCACTGAACAGGGTAAGGGGAAAGGTGTCAACATAGGTAACTTTGGCAATCAGTAGATTATGTAAGACTAAAGGTTAAAGAAATTGTACACAAACTTGTTAAAGCTGTTTGCCAGTAACAATTCCATTACTTCCATATTTGTATATTACAGTTGAACAATTGAGTAAATGAGTGGCAGATGTAGAAGTCAGGTTTCTTAATGCTGGAATAAGAGTTTATTGATAAACTCGGTGGGGGCTAGAATTCTAGAATACTCATTCAATAATGGATTAGAATTGAAGACATCAATCTGATTATGTGTTTAGCATAAAATAGACACAGATGGTTACACATAGAAATGTCTATATACAGGGGCGCCTGGGTGGCTCAATCATTAAGCGGTTGCCTTCAACTCAGGGCATGATCCTGGCATTCTGGGATCGAGCCCCGCATCAGGCTCCTTCGTTGGAAGCCTGCTTCTTCCTCTCCCACTCCCCCTGCCTGTGTTCCCTCTCTTGCTGGCTGTCTCCCTCTGTGTCAAATAAATAAAATCTTAAAAAAAAAAAAAAAAGAAATTTCTATATAGATATATGTATATGTATGAATTAGTATACACATATTTATTTCATTGTTCTGTAGGCTGAAAGGGTCTAGAAGCCACAACACCCCAGCAACATCCCAAGCAGGAACAGTGCACCTGGTACTCAGATCTTGGTCTCTAAAACCATTCTTCAATAAGAAGGAACCAATACAGGGATGCCTGGGTGCCTCAGTTGGTTAAGTGTCTGCCTTCAGCTCAGTTCATGATCCCGGCGTCTTGGGATTGAGTCCCACATGGGCTCTTTGCTCAGCAGGGAGCCTGCTTCTCCCTCTGCCTGATGCTCCCTCTACTTGTGTTCTCTCTCTGACAAATAAATAAATAAAATCTTAAAAAAAAAAAAAGAAGAAGAAGAAGAAGAAGAAGAAGAACCAATACTCCCTTAGAGAAATGATTGATTCCTATACTCAGGCAGAGAATAAATCAGATAAACCTGAAGCATTTTGTAGGGCTAGGAAGCAACAAAGTGCTCAAAAGAAACACACTCACAATAATAGGATATGCCAAAGAGACCTAGAAACCGACTGAAACGACCAGAAGTGGAATAATCTAAACAATAAAATAGAATAGAACTGGATTATAATCCAAAACATAAAATAAGTATTTATGAGTCCATACTGATATAAATAAAACAATAAATAAGGAAGAAATCTATCTCCCATGCAAAAGAAGGCCAATAATTTATGTAGATGCTACTCCCTCAAAGAAGTGAAGCATTAACTCTCCACTCTTTAAGTGTGGTCTGAGCCTAGCAATTTCTTTCCACAGAATAAAATAAGGAAATAGGAAGAAATTAAGGATAACTATTCAGTAGACCAGCCTTACAAAAACTATCTCAGCCAGGTGATGAAGATTAACATTCATGGTAATAAATTATGTTAATAGTATGTACCACTGTGATGATGTGATGAGAATGTTCCTACCAAGAACATGACCCTAGTTTGATCAAACAGACAAAACCAGTTAAGAAACATTCTACCAGGGGCGCCTGGGTGGCACAGCGGTTAAGCGTCTGCCTTCGGCTCAGGGCGTGATCCCAGCGTTATGGGATCGAGCCCCACGTCAGGCTCCTCCGCTATGAGCCTGCTTCTTCCTCTCCCACTCCCCCTGCTTGTGTTCCCTCTCTCGCTGGCTGTCTCTATCTCTGTCGAATAAATAAATTAATAATAATAAAAAAAAAAGAAACATTCTACCAAAGACCTGACCAATACTACTCACAGCTGTCAAGTTCATTAAAAACAAAAAAAGTCTAAGAATCTGTCTCAGCCAAGAGGAGCTTAGGAGACCTAACAATTAAACATAATGTGCAATCTTAAATGGGATCCTGAAACAAAAATAACATTAGGTAAAACCTAAGGAAATCCTAATAAAGTACAGACTTTAATTAACAATGACTTATCAATGTTGGTTCATTTATTGTGACAAATTGTGGCTAAAATATGAGAATGTTAGGGGTGCCTGGGTAGCACAGTTGGTTAAGCTTCTGACTCTTGGCTTTGGTTCAGGTCATGATCTCAGGGTCATGAGATCAAGCCCCATATCCAGCTCTGTGCTCAGCGTGGAGTCCACTTGAGATTCTCTCTCTCTTTCCCTTTGCCTTTCCCACTCTCTCACGCACGCTCTCTCTCTCAAATGAATCTTTTTAAAAAAATATGAGAATGTTAATAATAGGAGAAATTGTGCTCGGAATATATGGGAATGCTGTACTATCTTCACAGTTTTTCTCTATCTCTAAACTACTCTAAAATCAAAAGGTATATTGAATTATTTGTGTAAAATTACCCCTGAAATTATTTGTGTAAAAATCAAGAATGATGCTAGGAATAACATAAAAGCCTACTCAATTCAACTTAAAATATGCCTCATTATATTAATGGATTATTTATAGAACATAGTTAAGCCTTATTAGAATGTGGTAAGTTAAATTTTCCTGTTTTATTGCAGAAAAGCTATAAATACAGAAATAGAGGAAATAAGGTTATTTTATTTTTTTCAACACTTCACCATATTTAAAAAGAAAAGGTTAATACCAAGGTGACATTCCTTATTTCTGTCATTAAGTTGATTTGGGACTAATATTTATATTGAATTTTGAGGACAAGGCAAATTTTTAGGCTATCTTCTTTAAATGGGATTTTTATTATATTTGTGGTTGTAGGTTGGAACTCATCTCATACTAATGGCCTGAAAAAATGAAACCTACTGCTCATAGGCAGTTTGATGGCTCAGAAGCAAGATGGTAATTTAGTCGTTACTTACAGCCCTAAGTTTACTAAGATAGTACTATTCATCATAAACAAAAACATCCTCTTTTTGTACTTATATTCAGATGGGAATATCATATTGGAAGAATGCTTCCAAATGTAACTAAAAATAATGGAATACAATCTAGTTTTCCATTTAGGATCTTACGTAACCCTATCTATTCTGAAGAAAAACTTTTCCTCTTTTTATCTCTCTTCCTAATAATACATATTTATGTAAAATATGAAAAATTTACCTTCCTCTCAAATTCTTAAACACTCCCTTAATTTATAGCACATACTAAGTATTTGAAGTTCAATGGACTCCTTCCTATGAGAAACTATAGTAAAGTAAGTCATTTAATTAAAAAATCAATAATACTGATTTTTAAAACTAAATCCATTCTGAAGATGAGCATGTCATATATTTCTTGATTTAAAAAAACTGAGTAGATTGGACAATATATATTGAAATATCAATATCATTAAAGACACAAAAGTAGGAAAATACCAATATGTAACAAATGTTCTGGATATTAACATATTAGATGTAAAGTAAATGAACTTGAAAAAACCACACACACACTAGATTTGAGAATCAGATGCTACAGAGTTACTAGGTATTCTCTGTTCTTCCCAATTCAATGATTGTGAGTTTTTTCTAAAATAAAATATCTCTAAGTTATTCTTCTGTACGTGAAAGGTGATGGCCTTTGCCTCTTGAGAACGATATTAACCAACTAATGGAATTGCGATACTTATATAAAAAGAGAGGAGCACCTAGGTATTGCACTCACTTAAGCACCAGAGTCTTCATTTGGGGTCAGATCATGATCTTGTGGTCATGAGATCAAGCCCCACGTCCGGCTCTGTGCTCATTGCGGAGTCTGCTTCAGATTCTCTCTCCCTCTTCCTTTCCCTCTGCCCCTCCTACTCATGCTCTTGCTCTCCCTCTCTCTAAAATAAATAAATAAATAAATAAATAAATAAATAAATAAATAAATAAATAAATCTTTAAAAAATAAAAAGATAATATGAATAAAAGCTTGCACCATGCCAATTTATAACAGGAATTCCAATTCCTTATTTTCTTCCCCACACAATCTCATTTCTATCCTAAGATGTTAATAACAGAGTTTGGAATACATATTGTGCACACATTTTTGGGAAATAACCTCATAGAGTTTGGAAAGTTACTAACAGATAAAATCATATACTATAAACAATTTTTGAAGATTCTTCATTTTGACATTATAAATTGTTGATTATATTATACGTATAAGCAAACTAGTTTATATGTATAAGGATATTTCTACTGGGTATTTTCAGATATGGGAGGAAAACGACCTGTTTTATTTATCTGATCTAATTTATCTGATCTGGCTGGGATCAGAAACTGTTGTTTTAGGCTATAATGTAATAACTGATTCAGGGTTTTGTCATGTCTTTTCTTCTATAAAACTTGTTAATTAAAGTATGAGTCACTATTTGCACAACGGCTATGTTGGCAATTATGGCATCAGCGGTGTTTTACCAAGCAAATAATTAAATTAGTTATTATGAGGACTTGATTAGAAACAATATGTTGATTGATTTAGGAGTAGAAAGTAAAGCAAGAGGAGAACTAGGATAATATGGGGTCCTGGAACCTAAGTGAATGAACTGTGTTCAGGCACAAAAAAAAATGCTTTTTCTAGGTAAAGTTAATCAGTCAAGAAAGATAAAGTAACATAAACACTTCAGATTTGACCATTAGACTTTGGAGGCCATACCTCTGGAATCCTCTACAGAGCTGTGGTGACAAAAGCCTGATTGGAGTGTGCTAAAGAGAGAATTGCATTGACTAATAGGAGACAAAAGTATAGTCCACCCAACCAATTGGGAAGTGTTACTGGAAGCTGATGAGAAGAGAAATGGACCAGTCACAAAAGGTAGGATTAGGATCAATGAGTATAATAAGATGAGGATAATATAACATTTTTATATGTTCATAAGAATGATCTAGAAAAGAAGGAAAATCTGATAATGTGAGTAGGAGATGGTAAAATTACTGGAGTGGTAGCTTTTTAGAGGATTAACGAGGATGAAATGTAGTGTAGTTTAGTTAAAGAAACAAACGGGAGAGAAGGTAAAGGTGATCAGAGAGGCTGCTGGGTATCAGATATGGCGTTGGTAATTTCTGGAAGCTCTCTCTTGGTTGTTTCAGTTCCTCAGACGGTTTTAAGACTGCACTTGGAGTGAATATTGGAGTGAACTATCATGAATCTGGGGAGAAAGAGAAGGCACTTGAAGTCATGCTTTAGAAGAGTTAGAGAATGAAGGACTAGAGAAATACAGTATGACTGCCAGGCAGCATTAGCTTTTGTGGCTACCACTTAATTTAACTACTTTATGTGACTTTTAAAAGGTTTTGATGATATTTATAGGGGCATATATTCTGTTAGTTTTTCACGAGTGAAAAACTGAGCCAGCACAGTGGAAAAAGAAAAAAAAAATATATTGTAAAGTGAATTTTAAGATGTTTTCATTAATGCTGTATGTTTAATTTTAAGAAAGAAAGCTTGTCTGAATTGAATTCTAAGTCACTGATCTGGATTCTAGATACTTTATTAGAATAAAGTAAGATCTCTTTGGAATTTTATGTCTGCATGGAGCCAATCCAGAAAATTCTGCAGTGGAACTTATTTATATAGTAGGGCTGGTTTATAAACAATGCTTTTTAGAATGTCTGCATATACTTTATAGATAATTTGAGAATGTTTTACTACAGTTTTTTTATTCTCTGAAAAACTTAATAGGGAGTGCATACAAATGAGTTCTTTAAAAGGAAAGCCATAAAGTTTATATATATCCTACCTGTTGCACAGATTAATTACGTCACACTATAAAGAGCATGTTGCATTTACATTCCCCTTAATATATTCTTGAAGGCTCTTTACATTTTACATAATGACAGTGCGGACCATGAATGGGGGGGTATATTCTTTCCCCAATTACTTTATGTTTTAAATAGTATTTTTTATTAGGCTGCTGGGGAGAAGATTGATTTGAATATTTCTCTTAGAGCATGTATGTGTACTGAAATATTTAAGTGGTTTATTTTCTTCTCTTTACCTATTTACATTTTGGCCATTTTGTGGTTTTCAATTGCTTCTGGTAATAAGGATTCACAGCAGTATTTTTTGGATAATGGAAAATCAAATTGAAATTATAGGCAGCCATGAATTAGAACTGAGAAAGTCAGTAGCCCTCCTATGGAGATGAGTATTAAACTTAGTTTTTGTATTTCAAAATGTAATCATGCAATCTACCCTAAATTCTTTCTTTTCTGAATAATTGAATCATAAAATTTTATACTGAAAAATGTAAACAATTTACCTATTTATCCTTATTTAGCAATGAAATAACTATTTTCATGTTTTTCAAAAAATAAATTCACGTTTTTAAAATCATTCTTACAGATATTACTCCTGCCTTCACTACAAATCAAAGCAAAGCAATATAGACAGCTAAGTGGAATAAATCACACAGACAGACAGAAGGGGAAATTGTTTGTAAACATGAGCAGCTTGCTTGATGGACTTCTCTGGTTCACACACTTCTCCTGTTGAACTACTATCCACAGAGGAGAGTCTGAAAACACTCTGTTAAACATGTTGGTAAACAAACTATGTAATAGTGCAATTTGCCCACTGTCTCTGACATGTTGTATTATCTGTTTTAACTAAGCATCACTTACTATTTTAAGTAATCTTCTGCTTTTTCCAGAATTTTCTTGGCTGTATGGTTCTGGGTAAAATCTGATAATGAGAGTGTTCTCAAGATATTTGGAAGGTAAAAAAGAAATGACAAGTAACTATTCTCTGGAAACTGCTACAAGCTGATAGTGAACAAATGTGTAGTTTACTAGAGCTTCGAGGTAAGCCTTTTGGAACCAATGCCTTCATTTCAATCATGGAAATGAATGAGGAAGAAAAAGGTGGAGAAGCTGCCACCAATGTTTTCATTTGCAGGAATAAAATAGGTTTAGCACTAATCTCAAGAACCCCTACAGATTTATCAGGAAACTCTTGGCTTACATACATAGCACATGCAGGTCTCTCTGAAAGAGAATTGTACAAACATACCAATAAAAGGTATAATGATAATATGAGTCACCCCTGTTGACTGCTTCCATTTCTAGGAGTTACAAATACCAGAAGGGAATCTATTATTTCCTTAACTTGGCATGTGAGGCAGCCAGAGTCATTGCACTGTCTTGATCAGTAATAATTTTATCCTTGCAAACACTGTGAGACAGAGACTCCCCAGACAACTCAGCCAGAAATGAAAGGGGGCTGTCAGTAACTTTTTGTCTTCTCACATTTGATTTGCATAAAAATAATGTCATGTAGAACATCCATCTCACTCTTGGATATGGTTTGATGGGACTAAAGACAAACCTACTAGAACTTCTGTTCAATTATATCTTAACCTTTCAAAATTTTAACTTTTGTCTATGTTTTATAATTAACATAATATCTTGGTTCTAGTATGATGTAACCTATAATACAATATAAATATGTATCTATTGTAAGTGTAAACCAAGAAAATGTGTTGGTGTTAGTCCAAATCAATAATATTTGGACATAATTGACTTAGACCATGTCGTATGTTATGAACTGGTAAAAGAAAGCTCTTGGTTTAAAAATGGTTTTTAAACTTATTTCAATTTTACCTTTTGTGATTTACAAATATTATGATATTTTTCTTTTATAAACAGAAAAAATATATGTGGCAAGTCACTTACTACTCAGCACGTATATTTTCAACTCCTTTTATAGATGTTACAATCTTCCAGGCTGAAGCATCTCAGAGCTAGTGCATCTTCCAACTCTTTGTGCATGAATGAGACAGACTTTGCAAAGATTTAGAACCCAAAGCAAAATTTACAGAAAATGAAACTTTATTAAGGCAATGATATTTCAGAACTTATTTGATATCACAATATAGCCATGTCCAAACTGATTAAACAAAATGAAATCAATAATTAAAATCATAGGAAATCATGAAAGATTATGAATAAATGTATTTCTGATCTTCAGGTCAGGAAAGGCTTTTTAAGCATAACTGTTTTGAAATGAATTGTGTCCCTTTCAGAATTCATATGTTGAAGCTCTAACTCCCCATGTGATTATATTTAAAGACAGAGTCACTTGGGGCACCTGGGTTGCTCAGTTGGTTAAGTATCTGCCTTTAGCTCAGGTCATGATCCCAAGATCTTGGGATGGAGCCCCACGTGGGGCTCCCTGCCCTGCGGGGAGCCTGCTTCTCCCTCTTCCGTTCCCCCTGCTTGTGCTCTCTGTCAAATAAATAAAAGTCTTTAAAAAAAATAAATACAGAGTCTCTAAGGAAGCAATTAGAATTAAATGAGGCCATGAGGGTAGGGTCCTCATTCCATCAAACTAGTAGTTTATAAAAAGAAAAGGCGATGCAAGTGGTGGGTATTCATCCTTTCTGATGGCTGAATAATATTCCATTGTATATATGTACCACATCTTCTTAAACCACTCATCTGTTGATGTACTATACAGTGGCTAAATGAACATAATGAAAAAAAATGCTACTTGAGTAAAAATTTTTAAAAAAAGAAAAAAAAAAAGAAAAGGAGACACCAGAATTTGGGGGAAAAAAAAAAAAAGGCTACATGAGGACACAGCAAGAAAACATAGTGCCTGCAAGCTGAGGAAAGAGATCTCACCAGAAATTAACTCTAATGGCACCTTGATCTTCAACTTCTAGCCTCCAGAACTGTGAAATAATAAATTTCTGGTGTTTAAGCCACCCAGCCTGTGGTATACTGTTAAATGTATGTTAAGTAAATATTAAAGGCAATTCTCTGGTGAAGGCTAGGGAAGAAAAGAGGAGAGCTGTAGAGAAAGCTGCTATCATTTTAGAGATTGCATATACCACCAAGAACAGAATGTTGGTAAAAATATGAACATTAAAGGCTCTGGTAAGATCTCAAAATGAAAAATATGGTGTTGGAAACTGGAGGAAAGACAATCCTTGCTACAAAGTGGCAAGTAATTTGGCTGAATTTTGTTCTAGTGTGTTGGGGAAAGTAGAATGTAATGAACTTAGATATTTAGTTGAGAAGATTTCTATCCAAAAGGAACCCAAACTGCAAGATTTGGAGAATTCTTTTATCCTATCCATATTGAAAAAAAAAATGATAAAGCATGTGGCTGTACAATCATTCCATAAAAAGATTATACATGATGTTAATTAGCCATCTCAACAGAAGCCAGGAACAGAAATGGGATTATACCAGCAGAGATACTGCCAGTTTAGACCAAAGGGAATAGAGAAGGTATTACATAAAGGAAGGCTTTCAGGATCTGCCAAGATTCTACAGAAAAGAACCATAGAGCTATCCAGCTGTTTCTACAGAATAGAACAATAGAGCTATCCAGCTGTTGGCATGCATCTTCCTTCAAGAAAAGGGAAGAATGACCCTGAAGTTGATTCAGATCATTAGGACTGCCACTCCCACCAGACCAGAGCCTACTGCTTAGGAAAGAAAGGCTTTTCCTCTTTGGTTTCAGAGGGTGGGGACACCTGCTTGGCTTCAGTGGGCCAGACTTCCTCTGCCCAGTGCCTTGGGAGCAGGAGCAAGGGGTACACTACAAAAAAAACCCAGTGGTGAGAGAGCTTTGCCCAGAGCAAGATGGCAGGGCTCCCATCTGGAGTCTTGGAGTGGAGCTACCCCTTCAATGCACCTAGTGACTAAAGCATGGAGTCAAGGAAGATTATTTGCAAGCTTTAAGATCTGATGGCATTTGCCTTACTCTCTTTCATATTTCCGTGGAACCCATCATCCTTTTCTTCTTTCTGATTCCTCTTTTTTGGAATGGAAATGTTTATCCTACGCATGTTCCACCATAATATTTGGCATCATATAACTTGCCGTTTTATGGTTCACAGCTAGAGAGAATTTTGCCTTAAGATGAATCATGCCTTTAGTTTCACCCATACATGATTTAGATGATATTTAGATGAGACTTTGGAACTGATGCTGGAATGGGTTAAGACATTTGAGGTTGTGGGGATGGGGTAAATGTAGGACACCGGTCTTGGGGAGAGAGAGGGCAGAATGTTACAGGTTCAATTGTATGCACCTAAAATTTACATGTTGAAGCCTTAACCCTCAGTGTAACTGTATTTGAAAATAGGGACTTCAAGAGGTAATTAGGTTATGTGAGGTCCTAAGGATGGGTCCCTAATCCAATAGGATGGTTGTCCTTATATAGGAAGAGACATCAGAGTTCTCTCTCTCCATGCACACACAGAAAAAAGGCTATCTGTGAAGACATAACAAGAAAACATTATCTATAAGCTGAGGAGAAAGGTTTCACCAGAAACCAACACTGAAAGCAACTTGATATTGGACTTTGAGCCTCCAGAACTACGAGAAAATAAATTTCTGTTGTTGAAACTACCCAGTTTATGTTATTTTGTCATGGCAACCTAAACAGATTAATACAATGATAATGGAAAAGAAAACAAAAACGAGAATCTTTTAACTGTTTAAATATTAAAGCCACCTTTACATTAAATGCCTGCAATAAATAACATTGAGTCAAATGACAAGCTGAGAAAAATTTTTCAATATAAATGACATGCAACTGATTCAGCATGCAGAAAAAATCTAGAATTCAATGCATATGAAAATAACTAAAAAAGGGTAAAACCATGAATGGAAATTTGTAATTAAAAATAAAGATTTCTTATATTTATATTATATTATAATGTATATTATTTAATTATTGAAATAAATGGAAGTGGGAAAATATTAAAATCTTTCATTTTTTCCAATATTAAAGGAATGCCATTTTAAATTATATTTTTATTACAAATTGGCCAAGATCAGAATCTGCCATCTGTATATCTATCTTCATACCTCCCTATAATTAAAATTAACAGGGATACAGTGAAAGAGGTACTTTATTAACCATAGTGGCCAGGTTATGCTGAGTAAGTAAACAGCTCTGGAATTGTGATTTTAGAAGTTTACTTCTTGGTCATGTCTAATGCAGAACAGTGTTTTTTCCTTGTCAGAAAAAGAGTAGGGAGAGGAAGAAACAGTCACAGGAAATTAAATGCCATAGCCTGGAAGTAATACTAGTACCTGCACAATAACATATTAACTGGGACTAATCATACAGCCTTGCTCAATAGCAAAAAAAGCAAGAAAAAGCCAGGAAAACTATATAGAGTTGAAGGTTAGAAGCCTCCACTATAGGCCTGATAACATACTGACACAAGAATAAATGCAAACTATTCTGAAGCATATTTTAATATATGCATTGGTGTCCTTAAAATGTCTGTTTACTTTGAGCTAGTATATTTCTTTCTTTAAATTATGCAAAGTATAAGAAATTACATTTTTAATATTTATTATATGCTAGGTATTTGGTTAATTTAATATAAATTCTCATTTAATATTCACAGAAAAGTATGAACTAGTTATTATCACTATCTTTATTAAAGCTGGTAAAGAAAAGAGACATAGAGAAGCCCTACTAATTTGTGTAATGTCACTTGGCTGATAAATTTCCCAGCTATAACTTTAATACAAGTAATATTAATCTAAAGCCAATGGTCTTAATCCCTACATATTACCAAATGATACCTCAAAAATATGCTCAAGGATGTCTATCAAAACAGTTTTGCCAATACTGAGTGATATTTTGAAAATAAGTTTAATAATAGGACAATGGTAAACTAAACTGAGATGTAGTCATGATGAAACAAAGTAGCAGTAAATAAAACTGTGTTTGAAATGCATTTAATGATTTTGAAAATACTTTAAAACAGGGGAAAAATGCAGTATACAAAAACCCGTGTACTCTTTCTAATTTTAGTCATTCATTCATTCAATGTATTCATTGAACAAATATTAGTTGTACAAACATTATTTGGTAGACAATTTACCCTGGTATTAAGGATTGTAGAGAAAGAGAAAAGGGGCGAAGAGAGAGAGAAGGGAAGGGAAGGGATGGAGAAGGGAAGAGCAGGGATGGGGGAGGGAAGGGAAGGGTAGGGAAGGGAAGACGATTTTGTCAGAAGCTCAGCTGAGCTAGAGGGAACTGAGCTGCAAGGTATCAGAGTAGCTGATGAAGACAGCAAACCAAAATGAAAGCAGCAGTCGAACCTTAATCACTTACTGTGATAGCATAAACAAGAAGCTAAACTGGCAAAAGTGCCAACTCCCCAGTTCCATTTCCCCCCTTGGTGCTGCATGCAGCAGGAAGTCAGGTGTATCAGCACAGATACAAGTGTGTCTCACTGCTGAGTGGCCTTAAACAAAAGGATTCTACAGCTTAAAAGATGTGGGGGCTGACAAGATGGAAAGGCGATGCGCTGGAATGAAAAAGTACGAATAATAAGAGTGGAAAAGATGTCTTCAAGGTTCTCCCCACTCCACCCAATAAGTTAAGACAGAGGCACCTAAAGAAAGTCTCAGCTGAAGGCCCTCAATCAAATGGCCTCTGAACGGAGGTCCTCTGAGCTATGAAAGCAGATGTATATACATAAGAGCATCGCCGCAGGTAGGCCTGAGTCCTTGACTACAACTCCCTGATTCAGAGACTGTAATGCAGTGGCTATTTACCAAGTTTAGTGTGGGGAATGAAGTTGTTCTGCCTAATAAAACAATTGTAATTGCCTATATTTGTGTTTGAAAAGTCACTTATGTTTTGGACTGGAGCAGGTGTCTAGGAACTAGACCCCTCAGATTTATGTTCTTAAAACTTGGCATATGAGAAATAGTGTGTGTGTATTATTAATTAATATTTTCACAGAAAAATAATAAGTATATAAATTATTAATAGTGGTCATCTTTAACCAATGAGATTATGATTTTTAGTATTGCTAGTGTTTATATTATAATGAGACTGTAAACTTTCTATACACAAAAATTATATATATTTCCCCAGAAGTTGTGTTATATACACAAAGAACACAGCCTGGAGGCATGAAGTGAAACTAGTGGGAAGAAGTAAGATTTGAGTTTGGCCTTGGACCATAAAAAGAAGTCCTGAGTGCTAGAGAAAGGAACAATTTTTGAAGAAACAGAATAATAAAATAAAACTATAATATTGAAAAGTCTGGGATAAGGTTGAAGAAAATCTAAGTCATATTTGATTCAAAGAGAAAAATGTATATATAACATAATATTGAAGGGTATTAAGTGACAGGTCTCATTGTTTATATGCAATGTTATAACTAATGGAGAGTTATTGAAATTATTAGAAAGGAAATGACTTGATTAAACCTATATAAACTGGTAAGGGTTTATATCCAGTCATGGGAACAACTCTAAACTCGTTACATAAATTCAGAGTTCTGGGGTCAAAATTATTCTAGAAGTAAACAATAGAGCTCAATAACAAGCATTTCCTTCTGTCTTCAATCAAGAGCACCTTAGTCATGACCAGTACTTCTTTGGTCTTTGATGTTTTAACTTTCTCCTACTTCCTATGGAATTGCTGTATACTTCTGAGTACTTGTCTGATCTCTTTATGTTGTAAATGGGGAAACAGCTCATGTTCAAAGACGTGAGTTCAGATGAACTACTAAGAGTTCAGAAGGTAAAGACTGGTGGTCACTTCCTAACCAAAAAGATACTGTGAGTTAGTGTGAATTTCCCAGTGGCAGGTTTCTTCTGTTTACAGATAATATCCCTGCTCACCTCTGTTATGCTGTGTCAGCTTTTACTGTATTGGAAAGGGCTAAAATTGTGAGAAATCATGACTTGCACCTCTGCATGAAAGCAGCATTTTGTTTTCCTCTATATTAATAATCCTTCTTCAGAAAATAAAATTGGGAGCAAAATGGAGACATACATACCCAGTTTCCCAAAGTGGAAACATCAAGAGTAACTAGTATACTTCGGCAAGTCAAATTGACCTTAGTTATCTAAAAATATATTATCCCAACTACATAATGGCAATGTCAAATAAAAAGAGGCAATGGCACTATTGATAATCTGTATAATAAACGGGAATAAAAACACTGGAGACAAGGCAATAAGCTAGGTTGGGAAAGAGTTAATGCAGATCAGCACTAGGATGATAGAATTGGAAATCAAAAAGAAAGAACAGATGGGAAAGAGTTTACAGAATGAAAATCTGTGGGATTTAGGAATTAATTGGTTGTGGAGAAGAGGGAGTGGTAAACAATTACTCTGAGGTTTCAAATCTAGTTGACTTAGCAAATTGTGGTGTTATCTCTCTATATAAAGTGCTTAGCCTGTTTCTCTGAGATTCAGCTGATCACGGTTTTTATTATGTTTCCCCAGATTCAGCTGAGTTGGGTTTTCACTCAATCAATTCAATCAATAAACATATAGCAACCAGTGATGACATGGAAACGATATAAATCTGAAAGATGGAAAGATATATCTGAATATTCTACACATGAGTAACCTGTGTGTGTGTGTGTGTGTGTGTGTGTGTGTGTGTGTGTGTGAGAGAGAGAGAGAGAGAGTGCAAAACTGTGCAGGGGTGCAATAATAATCAGCACGTATCCAGCCATTAATCCATGCTAAGCATTGCTCTTAATGTGGCTTTTTATGCATGAACTCATTCAAACCTCAAAAAAAAATCATGATTAGGTACTATTATTATCTTGATTTTTACAAATGAGGAAACTGAGGCTTAGAGAGGTCATTTTCCCTAGGGCCAGAGAGCCAGTATGTGGAGACACAAAGACTCATTTCAAGTCATTCTGATTCCAAGGCCTACAATAAGTCCTCATAATAGCCTTCACTATCCCAACTCAGTGTGGCTGGGGAGAATGGTTGTGTAGAACATCACATCTGGGGTCCTTTGGCACCAAGGACATAGTGGAGGTTAGAAGCAAGAAGTTCACTTGTGGAAGAAGCCCTGCCACTCAGATTGCCTGAAGCATAGGATGAACATTTCTAGCACTGGGGAGAGGCAAAGTGGGTTTAATCCATGATCCATGGCTAGAACAACTCACTCCATGAAAGCCTGGATACAGAACTGGATTTGGGGGGCAGGGGTTAGGAGATTTAAGCACTATAAAGACCAAGTTCCCTAAATAGAAGGACAATGCTAGGTTATGGAGCCTGTGTTCTAAATGATTCTAAGACATTCCTCTCACCTTTAAATCCCCCTCAGGATCAACTTGTAAGACTTCATCTATGTTCAAGAATATATGAGAGAAGTATATAATAAATTACAGGAGTGTAATATACAGCATGGTGACTAAAGCTAATAATACTATATTGCATACTTGCAGGTTGCTAAGAGGGCAGATCTTAAGAGTTTTCATCACAAGAAAAAATTTTGCAACTATGTATGGTGACAGATACTAACTAGACTTATTGTGGTGATCATTTTGCAATATATACAAATATCAAACCATTATGCTGTATGCCTGAAACCAATATAATGTTACATATCAATCATACCTCAGTAAATGAATATATAATGGGACAAATTCAGGCCCAGAAAGATTAAGCAATCTAGACATGATGATGAACTCTGTAGACTGGCCATTCTGCACAGACTGACAGGCTTCAAATACAGATCACTGCAGACCTTTTGAGAACCATAACAAATAGACTAACATGAATGTTATTTTACCGCCTAATATTCTTTATCCTCTTCTTCCTCAGGAATCTGTCCCCACATTTTGTTTAGACAACTCATGTAACTCAAGAGAAAATGACTTTATCCAAAATCCAGAGGTTAACCCTGATAAAGTACAATAATCAGAGCAATTCCACCCACTTAGGTGGTGACAAATTAGGAATGGACTCACATCTTCACAGGCTGAATGAGACAAAGGTTTTCTGGATGTTTTTGGAAAGGTTCATAATAGTGTGTTGTTGTTGTTGTTGTTGTAATTAATTCATTTCCACTTTCTGTAAATGAGGAGGTCTTACCCCAACTGCTCCTGGCACTCATTTTATGATCAGAAGTCAATCAGTCATAGAAAGAAGGTAGTATTCAAGATGGTAGTTTGGAGAGACAAAGAGCAAAGACTTCTAGAATATTTTTCAATGGCTAGATCCACTGATCCTGATATTTGTCCTATCTCTGGGTATACATTCATGTGAAATAATTGTTCTTATTATTTAAGCCAGTGTGAAGCAAAGTATCTGTTTCTTGCAGGGAAATGCATTCTATTGATATGCTGACAATCTGGTTAAAACGAGCAGTTCAGATATATGCTTTGGTTTTGGTTTTATAAGTCATTTGAGACCTTGACCCCTTTAGAAAGAATAATACTCTGGATATACTGACTGTTGTGTCTGGACCCACAAACACAGACACATTGATTATCTTAGTTGCACTAATCATGACAGTCACACAGGTCCAGTACCTAAAAGTCCCTGTGCATCTGCCCAGCTTATATCTCAGGAAATCTTTCAGTCATGTGCAAACAGGAAAGGATCTACTCTCCCTAGGCTCCCTTATGCTACTGCATTTACCTGTGGGGTGGGCTGGAGACCTGGCTCAGCTAGGACAGTTGGGGCCTCTCTCTCTAAGTGGTCCCTTCATTTCAAACATTTTCATGGTGCTGTGGCCACCAATGGGAAATCACGTAACGGTGTTAACATAGCAGCTACAGGCTTGCCTACATAAGCCTACCTTTCCTAATCTCATGGTATCACTTCTCCTACTTTCTAATGGTCAAGCAAATCACAGTCCAAATTCGAGGAGAGTAGAAATAAACCTACATTTATTCTTTCCCCTGAAAATTTAACTATACATTATCTAGCAAAGGTGCTGAGAAGGATATTTGAATAAAAGGGATCTGTCACCTGAGTTAACACATGATTATCACATTTCTGATAGACAGGTTTAAAGATGCTATTTAAGAGCAACAATTTATGTATAGTACTTTAAATAGGTTTTTCTAATGACTTTTAAATAGTTTTCATTAGTCTCTTGATCTAAAGATGGGAGAGGGCGACTGGAGACAAGCAGATGAAGGAAGCTAACCCTCAGTTCCACTCAACGCTCTCACTTCCTTTTTTTTTTTTTTTTTTTTTAAGATTTATTTATTTATTTGAGAGAGAGAGCACTAGAGAGAAAAAAAAGAGAGAGAGCGAGCACGAGGAGAAGCAGGCTCTCCGCTGAGCAGGGAGCTCGATCAGGGCTCAATCCTGAGGCTCCGGGATCATGACCTCGGCCGAAGACAGACACCTAACTGACTGAGCCACTGAGGTGCCCCAATCCTCTCACTTCCTACTTCAACCATAGTAGCCCAACTTTATCTGTCTTACATATGGAGCTTCTGAACAATATTTTATTAGGAAAGGAATTATGTTAAAAAATATTTTAATGAACTTTCTACATGTTTTATATTATTTTATATGGTTTATTACATTTTAGCAATTTGGGATTCATAAAAAAAAAGGAAACCTGTTGTTCAAATTTCTCATATTCAAGTTTAACTCATGTTTCAGGATGGTAGTTTGTACAAAAGTATGAGTCTGCCTAACTATACACAGAAAAATGTAGGATTATTATCTTGTATAAACAAAATCAGATTATATGCCCATTGCACATCTAGTACCAGCATTACAATTTGACATTGTTCTTGAGTTTGAGTAAGAGTAATAATATTTTCAGTACAGTAAGGAAATTTTATTTTTTCTTAATGATTTTCCTTATTTATTTGACAGACAGCAGGTAAGAGAGCAAGAGAAAGCACAAGCAGGAGGAGCAGCAGAAGGAGAGGGAGAAGCAGGCTCCCCACTGAGCAGGGAGCCCAACGTGGGGCTCAATCCCAGTCCCTGGGATCATAACCTGAGTCAAAGGCAGATGCTTAACCAACTGAGCCACCCAAGTGCCTCAATAAGGAACTTTTAAATTTGCTATTTTAAAATACTGAGTTTCTCCACTGATAAATTAAATCTAAAATTATTTTGTTCAGCACATTATGTGATAAGATGCTGTTCTTTTTTTTTGAATTGTTTAGTACATATTTTAGAGACTTCTATGGCCTCTAAATATTCTCCAAAGATGGTCACAACAAAGCACAGTTTGGTTTATTAAGAGCAGAATTAATGTGTTAGTAAGACTGATTTTTTTTTGTTTGTTTGTTTTAACCTCAGCTGTGAAACATAAAGCAAAAGAAAAATAGATGTATTTGGAAATTTCATACATGACAAGACTCAAGGAATTATACTCCTTCACTAGATTCATCCTCTTCTTTCTTAAGAGTTAGACTTTGGATAATACACTTCACTGTTCCATAAAAGAAATTTCCACTGAAAGCAGAAAAAGAATAACCCCTGCCTTTCATTATGACCCATCATATCATACCCTGTACGTTTTGAGTAGACAGATGAGGTGAAATTTCTACTTTTCTTTCTTATCGTAATAAGTCAACTTTAAGATCACCTATATTCTTAGACAAAGGTTTAGCAATTTCCAGTGCTGAAACCTTTAATCATTCATGGTGCCTGTAACAAAAAGATAGAACTTATTTCAAAAATAGCAATCTTGTCACTTGGACTGAAGAAAGAAATCCACAATGTTAATAGATCACAGTGACAGTTTTCGTGGTCAGAAATAGGACAGAGGCAAAAAGATAAAGTACTGTTTCCATTTATCTTTCTTAGTTGTATGGACAGGTAGAGGGAGAGAGAATCTGAACATGCAGATATTTCACTCTGGTTAAGAACAAAACAAAACAAAAAGTGTTTTCGATTTTATCCAGTAGTTTAAATTATGTTGACAGATAATGGAACTTTTTTGTTGTTGTTGGCTCTAAAGATTTATTCACTTATCTAATCGTTTTATCATTTGTTTATTTATTCTTCAATAAGTATTTATTGAACACCTGTATTATCTCAAATACTGTGCTAGTCAATGTTGTTCTAAGAATGAAAAAGATGATACTAGCTATCAAAATAAAGTACCCAAACTATATCAACAAACAAAACATTAAAGATAAAATTCAAATTTATCTAAATACGTGGTGATCATTGCTGACAAAGTCCATACATATATTCTGCAAAACTAACTGAGATTTTTACATATTCTACTGAATTAAACATTAGAGTACTGAAATCTTCTAGAGGGAAAACTATATAAAATCAAATTCATTAAGAAATAAAAAAGGAAAATACTTAAAGTAGTGTTTTATTAAAGACTATTAAATATAATGAAATATTTCATAACTAGTTGTTCCTGCCATGATATCTTACAAGGGATAAAATATATGGTATTATATTTTAAGAATGTTCAGTCTTTAGTGAATTTCCCTAATGCCATTAAATGTTGAAGACATTTTAAATTTTAGAAAATTTCATGCAATCACAATTTATAAGACTGTCTATCTTTAAGTGAGCCTATTAAACCAACATTTATTGTGAAGTTTACATAAAAATATACCAGATTTTATACAAATATACATTAATTTTTCATACTATAATCGGTCTGTATGAACAGTTTGGGGTTATCTCAAATCTCATTTTAAAAATTAAAAAAAAATATATAGAACTTTTCCCCCTTGAGATACAAAGATATGCTTTTTTAGGAATGGTGTTTCTCCAAGGCAGCAATAACAAAGTTTATATAAATTCATCAAAGTTCTTGAAGGATGAAAATAGAAGGAAAAAAAATCCAGCTTAAGATTTATTAAGTATTCACTATATGACATGCACTATGCTAATAAGGTGAGTTTTGCTGTTTTCAGTTTTATAGATGCAAAATTGAATTTTTGAGGATTAAGATTTCAATCTGATGCTGTATCCTGACTCCAAAGACATTCCATTTGACCTTAAAATGTGCAGTTTTCAAAGGCCTACTGTCTCCTTGCCATTGCATTGATGTTAATGTGGAGCCCTCAACACAGATTTCCACAAAGCGCACTGATAGAAATTGCAGAATTAAAGCTCAGTTCCTCCACCTTTGAGCCATGCACTTTCACTATAACTTAAAGCTTTCCTTTTTCCTCTTTTTTTTTTTTTTTAAGATTTTTTATTTTAGAGAGAAAAGGATGGGAGGGACAGAGGAAGAGGGACAGAAAAACTTAAGCAGACTCTGCTCTGAGTGCAGAGCCCGATGCGGGGCTCGATCTTAGACCCTGAGATTACCACCTGAGCTGAAACCAAGAGCTGGTTGCTTAACTGACTGCACCACCCCGGTGCCCCTTAAAGCTTTTCTTAATAGGACAAATATTAAAACATTGTACCAAATAATCATAAGAAAAGTTGTTAATTTTCTTAAAACTACTATCTTGAAGAAAAACAAGTATTTCCATATATTGTGATCAGCCTTCGATTCCATATATATTATTTTACTATTTGGCAAATTTAAGACATTTACATAAGAAACATAAGAACCTAATTAATTGTTTTACTGAATTAGTTTCTAAATACCTCTCTAATCATTAAGAGAAGGTGCATATGTAGATCAGGACAGTAAAACTATTAAGCAGAGTCTCACAGAATCTATTTCAGGATGAGTGCCTCATGTAGCATCTACTCTTCATTGTATCTGTTGATAATTAAACTAGTGGATGAAGAGAGAAGAGGGGAAATGAAGGAAAATGGCCCCCTCGTATAAAACGTTACAAAGATTAAACTACCAAGTTTTTCTCTCTGGCATCTTAGGATGTACGAATACCACTTTACTTTTCACCAAAAAGATGCACCCAACACTCTTGAAGATTTATAGAGCATTTTTATAGGAATAATTCATGTCCTACATGGTGGGAATAACATGATAAATTTGAATTAAAAATAATCAGTTGTACAAAACAACTTCTACAAAAACAAAAATATAGGTTCACATGCCTTTGTTTTTTAAAAATGATTTAGAAATAATTAATGGAGGGCTTAATGTATTTATCTTCCTAAAATTGATTCTCATTTATTAAGGAGCTTAATTTTCTTCTAACATGATGATCATTACTGAAAGGTTTCCAAAACTGTAAGGTTCTGTTATAAAAAGATATTCCCTATGGTAGAATGATTGATACAGGGAAATCACTATGAAATGAACCTCACCATTGTTGGTACTTTCAAAGGATGCCTTTTGTTGATTAATCTGCAGAATGAAAATAAGCTATTAATTGTCATGTCCACATGGATTCAGAATTCTCTCTTACAGAAAATATATTTTCATTAAACTAGGTTGTTTAATTTTTATTCTTATTCTATATTTTGTTGAAAGATATATTTCCAAATAATATGTGGATTTTCATTAATGTTTGTATGAACTATATGTGGAGACACAGTGGTTATGGCACAAATTCCACATGTAAGCAATGTCAACGCATTACATGCTATTGAAAAAAACAAAGCACCTATCAATTATCATACCCCCTCAGAAAGTAGTTATTAATCTTTATCATATCCTGAAGTCGCTTAAGAATCTGAAGGAAAACATACCACCCCTCTCCAAATTTTGTATGCTAAATCTTTTATTCAATGTCAAGGAAACTGTAAATATTTGAGTCCATTTTGGCATAGATTAATATAATTTATAGTCTACATAGTAAAAACAATATCCATGATAGATTGATTATTCAATGAGCTTTGATCAGATACTGACCAACATAGAAAAAAAGAGAGAAATGGTATATTAATCCCAAACGTTAAATAAAATTTCATGGATTAAAGAGTAAAATAGAATTTTAAAAATAGAAGCATGCTATATTTATAGGACGTCTACCTGTTGGAGGATTATTTTTCATCTTTTAAAAATTAACTTTATTGGGGTACAATTGACATGCAACAAAACACTTGCAGATGGATCAGTTTTGCCAAATCTACAGATATGTGTAAGCAGCACTATAACCAATATACAGAACATTATCACCCCACAAACATTCCTCATGACATTTATAGTCAATCTCGCCTGCTCTTATTCCCAGATCCAGCAGCCGCTCATCTGCTTTCGGTCACTATAGATTAGTTTTGCCTTTTCTAGAATTTCACATAAATGGATGCTTTGTACTCTTCTGTGCCTGGCTTCTTTCAGTCAGCATGTTTTTAAGGTGTGTTCATGTTATTTTACATATTAGTAATTTATACTCTTTCTAAACATGTTATTTTTTAAACTAGGACAAAAACAATAGATTTAACTAGATATATAGTAAATGTATTTTATGTCAGAAAGAGTTAATATAGGGGTGCCTGGGTCGCTCAAATGGTTAAGTGTCTGCCTTTGGCTCAGGTCATGATCTCCAGGTCCTGGGATCAAGCCCCAAATCAAGTCCCATGTTGGGCTCCCAGCTCAGCGGGGAGTCTGCTTTTCCCCCTCCCTCTGTTTCTCCCCCTGCTTGTGTTCCTTCTGTTTCTCTCTGTTTCAAATGAATAAATAAAATCTTTAAAAAAAGTTAATATAAATTAAAAGACACAGGGAAGAGTGGATAGATATGTCCTATAAGTGAAACAAAATATTGTATCTTTGGTATCTATATATTAATTAGGCAATATTTACCATTACATTAATAAAATGCAAAGGAAATTAATAGAAAACTAGCAGAGAATAAAAAAAAGTGACATAAAATATCTAAGCTCATTAATAATCAAATGTTTGTTAACAGAATAAGAAGAAACCTATTTTTCTCACTGTAAAATTATTATGAAAAACAATAAAATATGATCATAACAAATATCCTCAGAATGCAGTGACATAGACATCTTCATATACTATGTGTAGCAATTTCTACAAATTTGTAATTGAAAGACTCCTAAAAAAGAAATTTCTAAACCCAGAGAGTTCCACTGGAGAATTCTACCAAATATTTAATGAAGAGTTCTACACAATCTTTTCTCAAAAACAGAAAAGGAGGAAACACTCCTAATTCATTTATGAAGATAGTATTACCTAATACCAAAACCAAAGGAAGTATAAACAAAGAACAAAACAGTATTTCTCACTAATATAAATGAAAAAGTCTTTGACAAAATATTACCAAATAAAACTTAGCAAAACATAAAATAATTATGTATCATGACCCAGTTTATTTCCAGGGATGCAAGTATGGTTCATTATATACAAGTCTATAAATGAGTGCACACTATTAACACACTCAAGAAGAGAAACCACATAATTATGTCAACTAATTTATGAAAAGCATTTGACAAAATTCAACACCCATATAAAAATTAACACAAAATAGATCATGATTTAAGTGTTAAATGTAAAATTATAAAACTTGAAAAAAACACTGGAGTGAAAGCTTGGTATCTAAATCTAGGCAAATAGTACCAAGCATTGCTACCAAAAGCAGGATTCATAAAAGGGAAAATTGATAAATTAGACTTCACCAAAATTTTTAAAAAGCAACACTTTTTTTGGGGGGTGGGGGGTCTGTGAGTAACCAGCTAACAGGATAAAAAGACAAGCTACAGGGGCACCTGACTGGCTCAGTCACTAGAGCATGCAAGTCTTGATCTCAGAGTCATGAGTTCACCCACATAGGGGGTAGAGTTTATGTAATAAAAATAAATAAATAAATGAAATTAAAAAAAAATAAAAATAAAGACAAGCTACAGACTGGGAGAAAGTACTTGCAAATCACATACTAGGCAAAAGAACTATATAAAAAACATTAACAAAAGAATGTAATTAGAAAATGAGCAGAAACATCAACAGACATTTCACCTTAAAGGGTGGACAGATGGCAAATAGCACATACAAAGATGCTCAATATCATCAGTCAGTAGGAAAACACAAAATAAATTCATGTGAAATATTACTATATATTACTATATATCTATTAGAATGAAATAAAATGCAGTGAACACACCAGATACTGGAGAGAATGCAGAATAACTGGATCACTCAAATACTGTTGTATATGTCTACTGCCACTATGAAAAATAGTTTTCAATTTCTTAAAATATTAATGATGCAACCAAGCAACTGTACTCCTGTGAATTTATCTCAGAGAGATGAAACACACACACACACACACACACACACACACACACACGACTGTAACACAAATGTTTATAGCAGCTTTATTTGTAACAGTCAAAATTGGCAAAAAACCGAAATGTCCGTCACTGGATGAATGATTTAATAAACTGTGGCATATCCGTATCATGGAATATTAATTCAGCAGTGAAATGAATGCATTATTGATATAGGCAACAACCTGGATTAATCTCCATACATTTTGATTGAGTGAAAAAAAAACTAATCACAAAAGATTACATATTCTATGATTGTATTTATACACTCTTCTTTTTTTTTTAAAGATTTTATTTATTTATTTGACAGAGAGAGAGAGACAGCCAGGGAAAGAGGGAACACAAGCAGGAGGAGTAGGAGAGGAAGAAGCAGGCTCCCAGCGGAGAAGCCTGATGCGGGGATCGATCCCAGAAGGCTGGGATCACGCCCTGAGCCAAAGGCAGACGCTTAACAACTGCACCATCCAGGTACCCCTATATACTCTTCTTGAAACGACACAATTGTAGAAATGGAGAATGGATTAGTATCTGCTAAGGGGAAAGGAGGATGTAGGGTGGATAGAAGATGGTTGTGGCTATTAAACTGCAACATGAGGAATTCTTGTGGTGATGGGAATTTTCTGTTCTTGACTATACTAATACCAATATTCTGGGTGTGATATTGTCCTACACTGCAACACGGCATTATCACTGGTGGAAAGTCGTTAAAGTACACTTGGGATCACTCTGTATTATTTCTTGTAACTCCATGTGAATCTATAATTATATCAAAACAGTAAGTTTAATTAAAAAGTAAAAGGCAGTGTGGAAGTTAAAAAATAAAAGAAGCAAGAAACAATCTAGAGAATATGTATGTTTGAATTTAAAGCACATAGGAGATATCTTATAAAAATTTAAAACGTCATCTTAAGGTTACTGAGATTACAGGTTCTTCCCAGTGAATAAAAAGTTTACATTGTTTTTCCAGATATGAAATAAGTGAGTAAAATGTCCTTAAATAATTTTCTATATAAAATCATATACAAAGATAGCCCATTAAAACTTATGGACAAAATATTTTCCAGAAAATTAATGACAAAGATTTGTGTATATTATACACCGTTTGCATGAATAGCTTACATTTATAAATTTCAAAAACGAAGACTCATCCACTCACTCATTTTTTGTTACAATTCAACTTAATTTTATGCCTTCTTTCAAAGAGGTCTTTCAATTTATGTAAAGTTATTTTCAATTATTCATTTAATGAATATTTCCTTTGTATTTTTAGGATACTACATTTAAAACAAATACTATAAGTTCACAATATATTTTATTACTTATCAAATCAGAAAATTAAGCAAGGCCTCACTTTTCAGAGGTAGTGATTGAACCCATCGTGACATGATCAAACATACTAAGTTATGTTTAAGCCTCTAAAAAGATACCAAAATCCTAACTTCTCTATTCTGATGCTTCCAACCTGAACTAGTTAAAGAAAAATAACTTTGCTAGAGAAATTGCGTAACAATTACTGCTATCAGTGAACTGCCTATTATTTGCTAACCTGTATGACAGAGAACAAAAGCAAAAACAAAGAGAGGATGCAGCCTATCCCATTAAGTTGTTTACAGTAATTTTTCAGTTTGGGTTGTATTTTGTTATTCTGAGTCAGTGATTTTAAAATACCACTGCACATTAAAAATCCTCTAGGAATCTTGTTAAAAGCACAGTTAGGTGGTTAAAATGAGAACCAGTTTATAGAAATATAATTGACTGTGATTTTTTACTCTAAACAGATATTCATTTAATACATAATTTTATGTTAAGGATTCTGTAATCTTTCCTGTTATGAGGGTTTCTAAAATTATGTAAGCCTCCAGCCCCCAAAAGAAGGGGTCCACACCTGCCTGTGTGCTACCATGTCACAGCGGTCTTCTCCACAGCACGTGCCTAACTCAGGCTGTTTAATGGCTTCTTTGGTAGGGTATTCAGGTCCTTCACTGGCATCTCTGATGGGATTTCCTTCATGGGAGCAACATGTTTCTACCATCTGGCTAATTGAGATGTTACCCTGAGCTTCTGTGTTTCCAGTTTCCCCCCTTCTTTTGGGATTTCATTCCTTTTGAGATGACCTTTTCTGGGAATTCTTATCTAATTCTCAGGATTACAGGTCTTTGCTCCACCATCAATGGACATGCAGTTCATTCCAAATGCAGTTTCATCTGTCTCTGTTCTACCATGTCAACCCATACTTAGCCACACCATTAGACATCTCAGACAGGTACAATTCAGTTATCCACATTTGAGGGGACAAACCTGTGAGTAGTCCCATGACACTCTCACTTAATCTTAGGATTGGAAAAGATTGTTTGCCCTTCCCTGTGTGGAGACTGACTGCACTTTCTGAGGAAGTCATCTCCATAGTTTTAAGCTCTGTTCTTACAGATCCTAGCTGTAAAGAAAGAGATGTTCTCTGCTAGCCTATCTCCTCACCTCACTGTGTCTGTGGGCTACATGATGCGCTCTAGTCGCCTGAGTGTTTACAAAGTACTAAGTCAGTATTTGGGGACTCAGACAAAATCCAGACAAAAAGACTCCTGTCTTAATCACCTACGATATGCTTTTAACAAGATATTTCCATGGTTTCTTTAATATACATTGCAATTTTAAAATTACTCAGAATTGCAATATATATCATAAACCAAAAATAACTCCTCTTTAAACTTTTACTAAAGATCACATCCCTTTAGATTTTTGCTTTCGTCATCAGTCACAGGACCTAGCGAACACTATAGATGTAATAAATACTATTTTTTATTAGTAAGTCTTTCATAATCAGTTCTTGTTTTTACATGATTGTTCAAGTTGCAAACATTTGAGTGTAGAAGTTAGAGTTCAGAGGTAAATAATTACATTAGCAATTCTGTCAGAAAGTTTGGTACGCAGGAACATTTCTAGATCATCTTTGAAATCTTGTCCTAGATCTAAGAATACTTTATATTTTAAAATAAAATATACATGGACCCCAGCTTTTGTAAAGTGCTACTGATCTGTCTGAAAGTAACATTTATGACTCATATCCTTCATATTTTGCAAGAAAACATGAATCCTCTATAAATGCCCTTAGTGTAAAAATGCAGTTCAATAAGAGAAAAAAATAATTTTTTTCAGAAACGTGAGATAAATCCATGCTGTTTTTGTTACAAAATTAAGTATTATATATTAGTAACTCAGAATTAGTTTCATATAGCAAGTTAAGTAAATTCAATACAGGAAAATGATTCTTTTCTAAGTCTGACTATTAATGAAGAAGTCAGATTGCAAGAATATGTGTCACTGAAGCAGATTTCTCCAAGATCATGCAATCCAACTTCTACTAATTATTTTATTTTCTCTGAGACCTCATTAACTTGAAGCTTCAAAATCCTCCTCTCTAAAATAGAATAATAATAGGACCTCTTTCTTTTGCTTATTGTTTAGATAAGATAATGCATGTCAAGACTCAGGAAAGTTACCATTAAAAGCGTCCAATAAAATAGGGATGGTAAAAATAACAGTGACGATTATTGATGAAGATAATTGCTGCAGGGTTTTAAGGTCAATCTTGAATTTATATTAAAAATGAAATAATGAGTTAACCATCGATAAGCAGAAATACGATTCCTTTTCTTGAAAGAAACGCTATATGGAGCAAACAACTTCATTCCACACAATGACAGTAGTTTTGTATGTTCCATTTCAGTATAAGTGGTGTAAAATAAAACTGGATTATTGCTACTCAATAATAAAACTATTATTGCTGACTCAACATATTTTGAGCTTTCAAGGCAGTTAAGTGGATCATTGGATCGAATATAGACTATAAGATAAAGGAGCGATTCCTCACTTAAGGCCATATTCTACACTCTATACAACAAAAAAAATAAAAATAAAAAAAGAATATTATATCCAGAAAGTGGAAGGTTGAATATTTCAACGTGAAGAAAGTAGTGAATGAATTCTGAATCTACTCTTATATTATGCTTGGCTCAAGAAAGTATTCCCTCATGTTCTGCTAAAGCATTTGAATATGTTTTAAAATATGCATGATAATGTTGCTTTATTTATTTTTTGGAAATGAAAGAAATGATCAAAGGTTAGAAAACAATATCTTGCCTATCAGACCATTTTAAGGAATTTTAATGTATCACCCTAAATATTAGAAGTCAGGGATTTAATGTTCTGGAACAATGTTTCTGACAATTCAAGAAACAAGATGCATTAAGATTACCCAGAAAGATTATCTGAAATCACAAAATTATGATTTTTGGCTTTGTGACATCATAAAAACAAAAAGTGTATTTTGCAATTTAATATCTCAACTCAGAAACTCAACAAGACCATTTTTACTCTATCCTTAAAGCATTCAGCAATACAAGAAGGCATGTTTTTATTCACTGCAGAGTTTTCCTTATAGTCTGTGGGAAAGATAAGCTGAATAACAATGAATGGATAATAGGTAGTATTCCATATCACCGAATCGAGAGTCAGAATTGAGCCTCAGTTCTTTTCTGTGAAATAATACTATGTGGGTTGGCATGGGAAATAATTTATTTCATTCACATAGCAACACCCTTTCTTTCATATATGTAAGTGGTGCTTCCTTGATACTTCCCAATGTACCTTTTCAGTCTATATCCCAAGACTCAAACATAATGATAGCCTAAAATAAATTTAGTGTGAATTTTCTGTGTACAAGAGAACAAAAAAGTATGAAGTTAGCCTTCATACATTTGACACACATATTCTGTGATGCCATTCATCTACTTTATAGATCAGTGGTTCCATTGATGTAATTAGCACTGACAATAATACTACAGGATTAAGTAATTTCCTGTTGCATATGTCTCATCTGATTTCTCTAAGCACAATAACTCTCCTGGATATTTCAAATGGTTTTATAAAGTCTTTGTAATAGAGTCACATATTTGACTATATTTGCTAATAGAGTGCTAGGAGTAGGGGTAAACAACTTGCCATTTCAAATAAGATCTAGTTTTCAGATATACACAATTTTATACATATTTTTCTTTTTTATCTACCTCTGCAAAATCATCATGCGTATAAATCTATTTTCTAGGTAGATACAAGTTCACAATTCTTTACTCAAACACACAATTATTTTATTGCTTTTAATATTTTATATGGAGTTGAAATATTGTTTATATATTAATATTTAGTTTCATGTACAACTGTGAAGCATTATTCTATTTTTTTTTGAGTGGAAATGTAACCATGAGCCAAAAAACCCCACAAAAAACCCACAAAAAACAAAAATCACATGATCTAGAAATATGATAACTACAGTTACATAATGTTAAGATTAGTTTATAATGTGCTATTTTAATAACTAGCTACTAAATTCAAGAAGTCACAAATATTCCTGACAGAAATTTCACAAAAATAAAAACACAATAGAAAAACAAATATGCAAAGATGTGTAGCATCACTAATAAATAATTAATTGCAAATTAAAATAGAAAACCAAATATTTATCAATGTACCACTTTGGAATACACACACACATACACACACACACACACACATATATATACTACACACATGCATATATATAATTATCACGAATTATCACTATAGCATTATTGTTGAAAGTGTGAAATAGTACAATAATTTTGAAGGGCTATTTGGTTGTTTTTCAAAAGCCATACATCTGTCCTTGCCCTGTCACTGAGAAATACCTGTCTAAGAATTTAATCTAAAACAAATATAAATCAGAGATAGGAACAAAGATTGAGATAAAATAACCCTGGTAACATATACTATGGAACAAAGCAAGACCAAATTAGAGTGCTTTAAAAATAATATATAACACAATCAATAGATATTATCAGACAAATAAAAAAATCTTAAAAATCAATCATCTTGAAATTATGTTAATAATGCCAGATACAAAATGCACAAAAAAAATATTATATAAATAGAGGTATAGATGACCAGAATTTAGAGCTAAAGGAATATATCTCTGTATTTTTATCTTGCATCAACACTTTATTTAACATATTTATGCTAAATAAATATATAACAAAATGTTTACAATAGTCCTTTCTGGCTGGAATATCATCAAGAGAGTGTGTAGACATGTGTGGTGTTTTCTAATATGCCTTAACTTAACTGGTACATTTCCAAATAAAATAAGTATTAAGGGACATATATTGTTGTCTTTGTTAAAATGTGTGTTTAATTTTTATATTAATATTTTCATTTAATAGACAGAAGGAAATTCACACATTTTCATTCCCATTACCTTTAAAAGAGAAACATTTACTCAACCTTTACCTGGAAAAAAAAGGAAAAAAAATAATAAAAATCAGCCAAAGAAATTAGTAATTTCAGAGGCAGTGTGAAATTAGGAAACCAAGTCCATTAACGACAAAGTTTGTACCATTTCTATTTTGCTTATAATTGATATTTATCTTAAGTGGCAAGTTGTTTAAATTTCTAAAACAAATTTGAGAAAAAGCAATTTTATATATATTACATGAACATATTACATATATATACATATATATACACACACACACAACACACACAGTGTATTATTATCCATTTTATTTTTTTTTAAGATTTTATTTATTTATTTGACAGAGAGAGAGACAGCCAGAGAGAGAGGGAACACAAGCAGGGGGAGTGGGAGAGGAAGAAGCAGGCTCCCAGCAGGAGCCCAATGCAGGGCTCAATCCCAGGACCCGGGACCACGCCCAGAGTGGAAGGCAGACGCTTAACGACTGAGCCACCCAGGTGCCCCTCCATTTTCTTTTAATAAATAGCAAGGGAAATGTGTCAGAATGGTGTATGGAAAAAAAAAAAAAAAAGGAAACACTGATTTAACTGATTTCATAAGCCACCATAAGTGTCTGCCAGAAAAATTGTAGTATCCACTCTGGGTGACTAAATATTTGACCATTTCTCCTATCAATTATCAACACACTTCACACTTAGAAGAGCAAATGAACTTGACTATTGCAAATAACATCACATTAAAAATCTGTCCAACTAAAATGAAATCAGCCATTAGTAATAGAAACTACATGCAATTTTTATTTTATGTTAAATATTTGGGTGTAGAATCTCTTTTAGATATTCATGATTATACTGATTACTCTTAAAACATTTCTGATGATGAACCTTTTGTTTGATCAGAACTTAACTAAGATGAAGATGAATAGTTTGAGCAAGGCTAAGCAGGTAGTATAAAGAGTTACGATAAAGTACTAGGAAAAGAATGACTCTCTGATATTATTTTGTGCAGCTTCTTCATTAATAGCATCCTCTTTACATAAAGATAATGAGATACACTAACTGTCTCATTCTCTGTGTAACTGAAACCAGTGGGGAAACTGATCAAAAGGAAGTAGGTGTATACTATATGAGCATACTGTTTTAGGAGACTTCTATGTGGAACTGAAAATGTTTATCTTAAAGCTGATTGAAGAACACGGGTTTAGAATGAGGAAACAATTTTCTTGGTGACTTTGATAAGCTAATTAGTCTGTGATCTTCAATTTCCTTATATATGAAAACATAAACTTTGCCCAATGAACAGCAATAATTTTAACAATCTATTCTTTTCATGCCATCATCTGTAAAGGCCACAATCCTCCATAATAAATTTCATCTGGAAAGATGGCTTCTCAAGTAAAATACATAAACTTGACAGATTGCTTAGGTAAGCAAAATGAAGTTTCATTTTACTAACAGTACAGCCGATTTGTAAAAATGAAGTCAGGCAAAAGTGCTTATGATATAATATTTTGAAAAGCAATTCATTGAAGGGAAAATGGATGACTTCTCTGGGAAGGGGGAAAAAAAAGAAAAAAAGAAACAACTCTCAACTGTAGACTTGCTCACAAAAGGTACTAGAAAATCCTGTTGAATACCTAAAGGTAAGTTCATTAAACTTAACTGCAACAAGGGGAAAAAAAAAATCTTGTCAGTTTTATCAGCTCTGGAAGGCAGGAAGTTAAGAGTAGGTATTTAGAGAAAGTTTGACCTGGGTTCAGACAGCCGATGATGAGTCTTTAAGGGTGGAAAGTAGGCAAAATTGGGAAAAATCTCTGACGTAATAGTCGATGACTGGCAGCGAGGTGAGAAAACTGATGAGTCAGTGTGGATCACCCAGCCAAGCAAGCTGCTGCCCTGACAGGACTGTTTGCCAAGGTGAGCAGACTATTTGCCCAGTTTAATTGGTTTAACATAATTTTTGGAAACAAGTAGGGCAACATGCTATTTATTGGTTAATCATCTTATTCACCTGGGTAAGAATTTCATGGAACAGTTAATCTGGTTGACAAAGTTGTTCACAGGTCTCAGTCCCAATAGTGAGTTACATTGACATAGGTCATCTCAATTTTCAGGACATTAGTTTCACGTATGGGTAAAACCCTCTCCTTCAAATGATGCCAACATTTATTTTAGTACAGATTTTGAAATAGGATAGAAAAATTAGTCTTTGATAAAGGATTCCAGGAGAGACCTAGAGGTTATATAGTATTTGTAAATTATTTTCTCCACTGGTCTTTCATTTCTGGGGAAGGGAGACACCACCTTTCTCATTGCTTTCCTGTTTCAATTTGGAAGATTATAAATGGGAATAACACTCCTAATTAATAACTACTCCTTCATTTATTCCTATGTGTGGAAAAGCAGAAATAACTGTGGTTAATTTTCTTTAAAAACCTTTTTTTTTTCTTCTGAATTAAAATCTAAAGCTTTTTTGGAAAATACCCAGTGAATTTGTTTTAATTGGATAAAAGTTTGATGTGTAAAAATAGGTAAGAACATTAAAAATAAAATATTTTCCAAAACGTAATCCAACATTAGTGATGTTTCATTGATTGTAAGTTTGTAATCCTTCATTACTGTCCATTTCCTTTGATTTTTCTCCTTTACATTAAAGGTTGGTGTGAATTCTCCAATTGTCAAAAAAAGTATTATTGATGCATATATTTTCAAATCTTTCTGATTTAATCTTACTCAGTATTTTCAATTTCTCAAGATGAAATATTTTAGGATTTTTTTTTTTTTTTTTTTTTTTTTTTTTTGCAAATCACATGCATGGCCAAAGATGATGTTGAGTCAAGTTGAATGTCTCTCTCTATACATATCTGGTATTAAAACACATAGACCAAAAAAAAAAACAAAAAAACAAAAACAAACAAAAACCCACATAGACAAAAACTGGCTTATGATATAATTGTCTTAAAACTTTGAATATGGTTATTAGAATTTTCTCTTTAAGAACAGTTATAAAAATGTTCTGGATATAACATAGGAAAGATATTATTAGGTACTATGCAGCTCAAAATAGACACAGTGTGCCTCCTTTCGAAAAACATTTGAAGTCCAAAATTTTAAAGGATGGGTTGGATGTAATTATAATGAAAATATTGACCGTTTGAGAAATTGTTCATTCACATGGACTCAAATCTGGTAGACACATTTTTAGTTCTTTAGCTATTTGGAATTTAAAATTAGCTCTCTCTCTATACACACACACACACACACACACATAATTATACTGTTAACATAATTACTTTTTGGCTCATTCAGAATAGTATTTAGAATATATTTTATTTCTCATGAGTATGCAATCTATATTTTAAAAGATTTTGCCAGTTTCAAAAGATTTTTACTTTGTTCATGTCATAGTCCTATATACTAAAAGAGGGTGGGTAGATACCATGGTTCTTCTTTTATATATGAGGAAATAGAGGCTCAGCAGGATTGAATGACATGCTATTGCAAAGTAACACACCTCATATGTTCCAGACATGAGACTCAAACTAGGGCTGGTGTGAATCCAGTGGTTTTCCTCATTTTCAATACACCTCCCTGCCTCTTACATACAAAATTTATCTGATAAATGTCTTTTTTCATTTGCCATAATTTATTAGGCACCCAAGCTTTAATCCCACATAGAAACACTTTTCCTCAGAATTTAGAAGCACATATGAAAGCAAAAGAAGTGAAGGCTGAATATGTGCTGATCTGGGGCATAAACTGGAAATAGGATCTATTTATTTATTTTATTCTTGTTTCATTCACTTAACCCTCTCTATTAAAAGTTAAAAAAAGCCACACTATTCATTGCTGCCCTTGTTTCTAATTCGTAATTTAGTTCTATCAATAGAGCTATCACATATCAATGGGTGTTCATGAGAGTTTATAAAGTTTTCAATGTAAATGTTTAAAATGTTAGCTACAGTATATGACTGACTCTCTTGCAATGATTTCTATTCCTTTCTATACAAAGGAAGAAATATTCTAAGAGCTGCAGGATAGTACCTCCTTAATTTCAGTTGTGAAAATATACTTTATATTATTATCTAAGAAAGTCTGAATGCAAAAATAGTGAATCTTTTAATTTTATCAACATTAAGGCACTGAGATCATTCTTTTCAAGTAGAACAATATCTTTACATTGAAAACCTTTTTCTTTGAAGACTTTCAAGATCTCACATCCCCTAAAAATGTCCAAAAACATGAAAATATATGTAAGATTCTCAAGTTACACTTTCCTAAAAAGTTGTGTGATTATTGTGCATAGTTTCAGTATAAATTAATCTCCACTGCAGTATTATATTTTACTTGGTGAGTACATTTATGGAGGCTTATAGTACTTGTTGAAAATGATTCACGGATTTTTTTTATTTTTGTTGCCAGATGGGTTGTATGGTGCTATTTTCATACCATAAGTCAGATCCCCCATATTTGCTAACAAATCCAAGACTTCTTTCTATAGTTTAAACAACACTGTTCTTACAACTAATTGTTGGTTTACATTACAGAGTAATTTTTAATAAAATAAGAAAGACAAAAAAGGTCTATCTAAATGGTATGTCAACTAGATTAAAAAATACCTATTAAGACTCTAAACTTGTACTCAGTTCATTCCCCAGATAATTGCAAAGCTCTGTTCAACTGACTTGATGTTTATTACAAACCCCTCTTTTAAAATAGCCAACATTATCTACTTTAGAATTCCCCCATTTGCTTGTAAATAGTAGAAATTGCAGAATCTGAATCTGCAGATGTTAGGGTCTACTATTCAGTAGCTATACCAGGTGGGCTTAGAGTCTAAAGAATCACGGGTATAAATCCTGAGTTAACCATTTAGTAGTTGTGTGAATTTTGAGCAAAATATTTAATGAATGTGTTTCCCCGTCTGAAAGATTTCCTGACTTTTAGAATAACTATGAAAAAGAGAAACTGCATTTGTAATATTTAATATAATTCACATAGAATGCTGCTAAACCACATAATAGGAGCTCAATAAATATTAGCTATAATGAATGCTCTCTCTTCAAGTCCATTTTTTAAATGGCAGTGGTTTCATTTTATTTTGGAACCTAGGAGTTATAGCTGTTATTTTTCCTAAATATCATCTCAAGAATCCTATCAACTATCCTACATTGTTTTACAAACTATGATGTCATTTGACTGATTTTCTCCGAAGGTCAGGCTAGCGTTGAAACAAAAGCTTACTAACATTGTGGTGAATAGGGGTTGGGCATTTTGTCTCGTAGATCTGTCCAAATCTGTACAAAAATTCAAAATGCAGCCTTTATATAGCAACATTGTTCCTGCTTCAACTTTTTTACTCATTTCTGTATCATGTATTTTTTTAAGACAGTTTACATCTTTGTTGAAATGTTATCAATGTCACTTTTCTAGACTAAAACCAAACTGTTAACATGTTCATCAGCAGTAATTTAAATCAGGAATAGATATCCTAGTTAGTATTAGTTGGGTATTGTGGGATTGCTGTTGTTGTTGTTGCTGTTGTTGTTGTTGCTGTTGCTGTTGTTGTCGTTTTGAAAGATAGAGAATGTGGAGGTGGGGAGGGAAAGCAAGAGAGGGAAAGAAACTCCCCACTGAGTTCAGAGCCTGATGCAGGGGTCAATCAGGACTCTGAGATCATGACTGAGCCAAAATCAAAAGGACGGTGAGCCACCCAGGTACCCCCTAGTCAGTATTAGTTTTAAAATCAGTCTAATAAATTTTCTCTAATATAACGGAATTATGTGGTAGGCAGAAATCTAATTAAAATAACGTAATGACCCCCAAAATTCCTGCTCCTGGTCTACACACATTGTAAAATCCCCTTATTTGAGTGTGAATCAAATCTGTGAATGGGATAGACATGTACTAGATTAATTCAAATTCTTTGACAAAAGTGTTGGGTTAACTTCCATAACTATGTTGCAGCAGACTAGCAGAATACAGAGAGATTCTCCTCTGGCCCTGAAAAAGTAAGCTGCAATGCTGAGGGGCCAAGAAGGGTTTCACATGGCAAGAGCCTAAGGGCAAGCTGAGAGTAGTCTCTGACCAACACCTAGCAAGAAAACAGAGACTTCAATCATATCACCGTGAGGAAGTGAACTCTGCCACTGTGAAAGTAGAAGAGGACCTAAGCCTTATGTGGAATCACAGCCTTAAACATTGCTTGATTTCAGCCTAGTGAGACTCTGAGAGAGGACCCAGGACCCAGATAACTCAGACCTGGCCCCTGATCCATGGAAATTATAAGGTAATAAAATTTTATTGTTTTAGGCAACAAAATACATGGTTCTTTACAGCAATAATACACTAATACACATTAGGTAAATTATAATGTTGAAAGGGTTGCCCCCTGTGTACAAATATCACTCAGACTGATCAGGGAGCTTGGGCAAAAGGGGACATGAAACCCTTGAGACTTACTTGGGAAAACTTTTCCATGGGATGCAGAAACAGACTAAGATCTTGATCTAACAAAAAAGCGTTAATCTTAAGAGGGAAGAGGAAATTCTGAGTATAATATGGTATCTATCAGTTGAACTTTTCTTCCAAAATATTTGTCTTTATACTTAAAGTTGAGTCTTATACAGAAAACATGGATCATTATAAAGGTGTTCATAGTTGCACGCAATTTTTTTTTGTAAATATATGCACTCCCCCAAAATCACTGTGGTTTATCCAAATTCTAAAACTTTAAGAATAAGTCATGATGAACTGATATTTTTCTATATTTAATGAAAAGAGGGGGCGTGTGAAGGAGAGTTTTTCCCCAACCACTTCCCCTCTGGTGGCAGATTTATTACCACAGTCTTTGGGCCATACATTATAGGTGTTTTAGAATTTCATCTGATGAGACCAAAGCCAGGATACTCCTCCACAGTTTTACTATTATCATGATTATCATTATTATTATGCCATTTAAGCAAATGGAGAAAATAATTTAGAATGGCTAAACTTGGCACTCTGATTATAGGAAATCTTCAGGAATGGTAGGAAAGGTTCTGGATATTTGTCACATACACTATAAAATATATATAATATCACCCTAATAGGATATAATTTAAAAAGCTAACAGAAATGTCACAGACTTATATGGCTGGTGGAGATTACTAAATGTCATCTGGCTCATAGTCTCCTTTCTTTAGGAAAACTTATACCTAAATCTTCGCAGATGACTCTTATTTCTGAAAACACCCTGAGGTTCAGTGGTCTCACTATAAATATATGTGCACTTTCCCCTTCTGTGAGAAATGTCTCCTTCGTTTTTACTGTAAATCACCACACATCTATTTAAACTTATTAAGACCTTGACATGAACCAGAAATAAATTAATCCCATGTTTATGTTGAAGAATAACGCTGTGTTCTGAGTCATATTTAAATCACATATAGATAAAATTCTATCTGCAGTAAATCACTTCATATTTTTGGTGTTAGTATGGTGGTAGGGGAAATGCTATAATCATGATAAAGACTAGCTGCATGTCCACCAAACCTTATTCTTCTTGCTTTGGTTATAATTCTCAGCCTCTTTTGCACTTAGATTGGGACTATATAACAAGATCTTAGCTAATGGGTGCAGAAGTGATAAAAGTAACTTCACAGTCTGACATCCTCTCCCCACAAAAAATAATCCATGTTCTCTTCCTCCCTTTTCATTTGGCTGAAAACAAAAGATTTTGAAATGGTGAAGCAACACCATGGAAAGAATCCAAATCCCTAAGTCACTAACTGGGGGAATGCACCAGGGAAGAATGCCTGATCTTCACTGGTAAGTGATATGAACAAGGAAAAACTTTTAGGTAGGCCATTGAGATTTAGGGTTTAAAACAGATTTACCCTATCCTAATAGTGTAGATTTTCATTATGTTAAAAATGAATGGCTTATGTATTTGAAAGTTCATTATGAAATATAGTTATTTCCAGATTTCCAAAGGTTGGCACTGTAAAACTGACAGAACCATTCCTTTTTTCATTAAGTAAACCAAATATTAATCAATGCAGGCATCATTTGTCAAAGACATTTTTGTTGATTTTCTCTTGTATACAAGGTCTTGTGCTTGGCAAAGCTCAACTTCTGGTTTTGAGTATATATAAAAACTATGTAAGCATATCCTCTGGATTGCGTCTTTTTCCGCATTTGTCCTGCTCACAAAGGTTAGAATATTTTAAACAATATTATTTAAAAATTGAAAGTGTGAGCAGGGTTTAAGTAACCAGAAAATTTTCCAAATAAAGGCAATAAAATTTTGGTTACTCATCCTCAATATATCTCTGTAATAGAATCATCTGCCAAAGAATGCTTAATTGAATTTCTTTATTAAAGCTTTTCTTACCCCTCTGGAATAATACTGCCAAATTAAATCTGTGAATTCCAGACATCAATACATATCTACTAAATGTGTTATTTTTTTAATGGATGGACTACCAAAATAGTAAATATATTCTCCTAAAATGGATGGCTATTATATATATTTAATATAAAAAATAATATATGCTTTAGCAGCAAGTCAAACAATGCAAAGATATATAAAGAAAAACTTATCAAACTATCTAAACTCTTCTCCAGTTGACAGGATAAAAAAATTAAGGTATCCTTTCACATCATTCTCCATGCTCATGGGTGGGTGTTTTTATCCTTCCATCCCTCACCACAGCAGATTCACCTGATGTGCCATGGCTGTCAGAGTCCATAGGTAACCGCACTCAACAGAAGCTGTTGTAGTACTTAGTCCATCCCATTGACAACAGTTGACTTTAACTACCTGGGTCTCTCTTCTTTGGGCCTATGAGTTTGTGTTGGTACTATGGATGTTTGTGTAATCAAGACATGCTGGAATCAGGGTGGGTGTGGGTGCAAGGATTCACACACAATGGGGGAGAAGAATCCACGAAGAAATACCACTCCCTCCTCGTTCTGCAGTGGAATCTTATGAGGCATAATTCAGACAATTTCAGAGGGTCTCTGACAGGATTGAGGCCAACTTGTCCCTATCTATAACAGAATCATTAACATATCACACCATTTACTGACTTTTCTTCCTTCCGTGTCTCACTTTTCCTGTATCTTCATTTGTGTTTCCAAGAATCACCTCCCAAATAATCTAGCTGTGCTCCATTCTTTGTCTTTGATTTCGTTTTGAAGGAAATCCACACAAAGACACCTACTTAATGTAATCATACTGCATACATTATTCTGAAACTAGCTTTCCCTTATACTAACAAAATATTATAGATATATATGTTCAGTTTTGATTTTTTAAGTATCTATTTTGCTGCAATAAACATTTTGCACATACATCAATATTAATAGATACTTTCAGTGCTCTTAGATACTTTGGTAGTTTCTCATAAATTAAATACCCATGAAATATATTGAAATTTGTTACTTTCGATCTGAAAATCTGATATATGTCTGTAGGGTGAAATCTGATATATGTCTGTAGGGTAGATTATATTATAAATTTCCAGACATTTTTTTTTTCTTTCCATCATCCTTTGTGGCATGGAATATTGTTATTTCATTCACTAGCAAAGAGGTATAGAATTTGGGGGTCCAATTTTCCACAAGGCTTGCTAGACTTCCTTCCCACTTTTAAGGGCCCTAGCCTTCTTATATTTTCTCCAGTAATTAAAACAAAATTTCTGCTTTATCAAGGATCAACATGAACTGAGGGCATGCCCCAGTTTTACAGTTTACTCACTTTTTAGGATTTATGATTCAATTTTGTATTTGTCCTTTGAAAATTTTCTTTCTCATACCAAATAAGCCTTAAGTCTAAAAAAAAAAAAAAAAAATCACCTAACATTTTATAGACCTTATAGCTGATAGATTTTATTTTATATATCAGAACTACATTGTTGTTAAAAAATGGAAGGGCCAAATCTGAGCTGAATCTGAGCTTGACTTATATGGGATTATGTCCCAATAAACCCATCATAAGTTGAAAATATCCTAAGGTGAAAATGCCCTAACCTGCCAAACATGATAGCTGAACCTAGCCTAACTTAAATGTGGTCAGAATACTTAAATTAGCCTAAGTTAGGGAAAATTAACCAACACAAAGCCTATTTTATAATAAAATATCCTCATGTACTTTATTGAATCTGTACTGAAAATTAAAAGCAGAATAGTTGCATGCATATAGAATGGTTGTAAATGTATTGGTCGTTTATCCTTCTGATTGGTGGCTGATTGGGAGCTACAGCTAGCAGCCACTGCCCAACATCATGAGAGAGTATCATACGGTATATTGCCAGCCCAGTAGAAGATCAAAAATCAAAATCCGAGGTGTGGTTTCAACTATGTATTGCTTTCCCATCATTGCAAAGTCGAAAATTTTAAATTTAATCAACGTAAATCAGGAACTGCTTGTATCATTTAATATGGATTCTCACTCAGGACCTTGGCAGCGTGCTTTACTTCTTAGAAGTGTCAATCAGTCTAAGATCATACTGTATTAGAGTGGACCCTAAACCCAATGAGGGTACCCTTATAAGAGAAAAGAAATGGACCCTCAGAGGTACAGGGAAAAGGCTCATCTGAAGATAAAGGCCAAGATTTCTATTATTCTGCCACAAGCCAAGAAAAGTTAGAGCTACCAGAAGCTGGAAGAAATAAAGAAGGATCCTCCATAAGCCTTTGGGAGAGCATGGCCCTGTTCACACCTTGACTGTGGCCTTCTGTCATCTAAAACTGCACTGTGAAACAATATATTTCTGTCGTCTTAATCTACCATGTTTGTGTCATTTGTTATGGCAGCTCTGTGAAAATAATACAGAGGGTTTGCAGGAACCTAGAATATTAGCAAGATCACTAACACTGTATATATGAATGATCCTTTTTACTCTGCAGAGGGAGAGAAAAGTTAATGTCAACTAAGAAGCGGTCAAGTGCATCAAGAGAAGTACAAACTTGGCAGTAGTCAGGTTTTTTTATTGTCATCCTGGCCTCATCGCTTACGATTTGAATCTCAGCTACCTAATCTCTAAAGTATGGAAAATAAATGTCTCTATCTCCTAGGTTGTAATAAAAATTAAGTAAAATAATACAATTAAAGCACTTGACACAACAATGCCTGGTACATTTTAAAGCATTATTTTTACAGCTACTATTAATACTAGGGCTGCTACAACAACAACTACTACCACTATTCCTGCTGCTGCTCTATTCCTTCACATTCAATCTATATTTATTGAGTGCTTACTGTAAAATTCACATTGTACTAATCCCAGGAGTAGAAAAGTAGACAAAGAAAAAAATTAGTTATGTTCTCCCTGATTTGATTAGTTCCCCCCCCTCCCCGGGAGACTGATGTAATGATAGTAAGCAAAATAATTCAATCTATAAGTGGAGAAAGAAAATATGAAGTAGTTCTTCCCTTCTGCAGAAGTGTTTCCCTGCACCTTGCCCAAACCTTAGCAATTAGTCCCATTTTAAAGAAACCTTCCTCACTTTATCTTCATTTGAGTGTGCCTTCAGTTTTCTATTGAGCCCCTGACTTTACATATGTATGTATCTAACAAAAGAGTGTTCTAAACAGAAAGTACGGCAAGAACAATGGCTGAAAGGCTTCACTGTATCTTCTATGATCAACCAATAGCATTAAGGTCCATGTGGCCAAAGTGGATGGAGTGAGGGGAGGAGTAGTAAAATAGAGAGG
This sequence comes from Ursus maritimus, assembly GCF_017311325.1. Lineage (NCBI taxonomy): Eukaryota > Metazoa > Chordata > Mammalia > Carnivora > Ursidae > Ursus > Ursus maritimus. The sequence continues at coordinate 19,685,136 of NW_024425452.1, read as the reverse complement.
TAGGAGGGGCCACTTCACGGGAAGCTTTGCAGGGGGCAATGTAAGTAAAGAATTTGGCCTTTTTCTGCATGGAAAAGGGAAGCCACGGAAAGATTCTGAGCACATGAGCAGCAGGATATGAATTAATAACTGGATTATTATAGCTTCGTCTTTGACAATAAATTAAATGAGGGCAAGTATGGAAACAGTAAAACCAGTCTGGGAGGCTACTGAAATAACCCAGTAAAGAAATGATTGTGATTGAACCAGATTGAACTGTTACCAGTAGACTGGTTAAGAAGTATTAAATTCGAACTACATTTTGAAGGCAGGGGCAACAGGTATTTGCCTGTTGCCCCTCATATGAGGTATGAGAGAGGTGTCAGGAATGATACAAGGCCATTTAATCCGAGGAAGCGAAAAATGTTTGGTTTGTTTTTTTTCTAAGATGAAATTAAAGGTGAGGAGGAAAAACAAAAGTTTATTTTTCATACAATGAGTCTGAGATGTCTATTAGATATCCAAATGGTTATGTTGAGAAAGTACTTGGTCATTTGAGCTTGGAGATCTCTAGGTTCACACACACACTGGAAAATTTATTGATGAATAGACAGCATGAAAATCCATGAAACTGATTAAAAATAACAAAGGAAAAAGTAAAGAATGAAAAGAGAAGTTATTCAAAAGCTTAGCTTTGGAGCAAACCATTGTTTTAGAAAGTCAGAGTCCCCTAATTCAGAACATTTGTGCGATCTTTTGTATATGTGTTGGCAGTCTACAGACATCAGTATTTTCCAGTGCATCTCATGCACTCGGATAGTCAGGAAAACGCTCTTTTCCTTCATTTTTTGTAAACTCATTTTCAGATTACGTTTGTATAATGAGACTGCATTATCCTGATGTTTATTTCACACTCAGCATGTTAGACTATGGATAACTTCAAAGGCACCTCATGCCCAAAGGAAACTGTATCTAGTGTGCTTTCATTGATTTCCTATATAAACAGGTTTATATAAACAGGCTTATGATTTATTCAGCATATAAACAGAGTACTTTCAGAGACAGTCCATAAATATTTCTTGTTTTGAGATTTCCTTTAGTTTTGAAGCCGCTGAAAAATCTCTGCTTATTCAAGTATTTAAAAATTAAGTTTTTTGTTCATTTTGAACAGTTGCCAGGTTATGATGGACCCAATCTGTTTTGGTGTATAACCATTTTTTTTTTTTTTGTAAAGAATTTATTTGTTACACAGTTTTTATTTTTCTGAAAAGATTCTATTCTTTCATACTTCTCTTTTATTGATGTTCTCTTGTGTTCCAAGTTGTTTTTGCAATATTGTTCTTGAAACTTGTTTTTAAACTCAATCTAAAAAGTGGCTGATAACACATACAGAAACACTGTGGAGTGCTGGTAAAAAATACAGAATTATTAGAAAACTTATGATCCAGCTATTTGCTTTGCAATTTATAAAATGTGTTGTTGAAGTTATACACATAAACTCTCTGATCCCCAGTTTCCTCATTTACAAAAAATTGAATTCAATGATACTGCCAAATTTGTTTTGTTGCTCTTCTGCTTTTTTTTTTTAACTTTTAGTAAAAAGTGAAATGTCTAGTTACATAGTTCCAATCCAAGTGCAAAAGAGGCTGAGAATTATAACCAAAACAACAGGAATTACAATTAGTGAACATGTAGCTAGTCTTCATCACAGCTACTACAGTTTCCCTACCACCATACTGACACCAAAATATGAAGTGATTTACTGCAGATAGAATTTTACCTATATGTGATTTAAATATGAGTCAGAACACAGCATTATTCTTCAACATAAACATGGCATTAATTTATTTCTGGTTCATGTCAAGGTCTTAATAAGTTTAAATAGGTATGTGGTGATTTACAGTAAATATGAAGGAGACATTTCTCACAAAAGGGGAAACTGTGTATATATTAATAGTGAGATCACTAAACCTTAGGTATTTTCAGAAATGAGTCATTGGGGAAGATTTAAGTATAAGTTTTCTTAAAGGAAGGAGAATATGAGCCAGGTGACATTTAGTAATCTCTACCAGCCATGTAAGTCTATGACATTTCTGTTAGCTCTCTATATTATGTCCTATTAGGATGATATCACAATCAAAGAGTACTAATTTTTGCTATTCTAAATTACTTTTTCCAATTGCTTAAATGGCATAACAACAACAACAACAACCATGGAATGTTACCCCTGCATTGGTCTCTGTTTGGTAAACTCGAAAGCACTCATAATGAATGTCTTAAAGTGTGTGGTAAAAAATGTGACACTGGGTGGAGGGCGGGGAGTAGTTGGGGAGAAACTAGCATTCACACCCCCATCTTCTTATTAAATTAAGAAAAATTTCTATGTACTGTGACTTAGTCTCAAAGTTTCAGAATTTAGATAAACCATAATAATTTTGAGGATGTGCATTTATTTTATTTTTATTTTTGCTTACTTATGGCCACCTTCTACAGTCATTCCTGTTTTCTGTATAAAACTCAACTTTAGGGTGTCTGGGTGGCTCAGTCGTTAAGCATCTGCCTTTGGCTCAGGTCATGATCCCAGGGTCCTGGGATCGAGCCCCTCATTGGGGCTCCCTGCTCAGCAGGAAGCCTGCTTCTCCCTCTTCCACTCCCCCTGCTGGTGATCCCTCTCTCGCTGTGTCTCTCTCTGTCCAATTAATAAATAAAATCTTAAAAACAAAACAAAACAAAAAAATCAACTTTAAGTGTAAAGACAGATAAGTCAAAAGAAAAATCCACCTGGTAGGCATCATTTTATATTCAGAATTACTGATTCCCTCTGACAATGATTTTTTGTTATATCGAGATCTTAGATTCTGTTTCTTCACCCCAGGGAAAACTTAAACTCCTTCCAACAACATATGAAAATACCAGTTGCTCTACATCCTTGCAATCATTTTGAATTTTCCATCTTTTCACTTTAGCCATTCTGTTGGATTTGTAGTATTGAATTTGCATTTTCCTAGGTGAATGAAAGTTGCACACCTTTTTAACATATTTACTGGCCATCTGGATATCATTTTTAATAACTTTGTGTTTAAATATTTTGTTCACTTCAAAAGTGTATGTTCTTTTTATTTAATGACGTTAAGGAAAGAGCTCATTTTTAAACAATTACTTAGAAGTATTATGAGTCATCACTTGATAGATGTCAGATCAAGATTAGTAAAAAAATCTAAGATAAAGACAGAAGGTGTGTGTTCTAAGCATTCATGCCATGGAAATAGATCTGATATCTATAATGATAATATAGAGAACAAGGTCAAAAAGCAGCCCTGAGGAACACCTGGGACCAGAGAAAAGAAAACAGGGAA
>NW_024425452.1:19557438-19681796 GCF_017311325.1 Ursus maritimus | reverse complement strand
CACTAAATCAAATAAGAATTGCCAAGTAAGGGAGACAAACAGTTTGAGCCAGCTGCTTCACTAGTCCTGACATTGATAATAGAGTGACTGAGCTGAAGATCCACCAAAGCCCTCTGGTTCAAATAAAGCTGACCCACCATTGATCTCTACATAGGTTTCAACAAACTCAGGGGAGTGCATCCAACTCTGTGTACTCCTGGCAAAACTCTTTCCTTTATCTCTGCTGCCTTCCTGCTACTCACAAGCTCAAAATTGCAATGTCCATTGAGCACAAATGACACTGATCCCATCAACCCTACCCTCTGTTTACAAGGTGACTATAGAAACAGCAATATCACAAGATTATTTTTCATCACCTGAACTTTAACCCCCCCAAGTGGTCCAATCTTTGGATTTCTCTTCTTTCTCTTTGGAGATCTCAAGCCCTATGACGTTAAGTACCATATTCTGGATATAATTTTAACTCTACTCAGACATATCTCTAGCCATTCTCTTCTGAACAACTTCACACATTAATGAGTTAGTAAGATACTTCTTAGGACTTCACCATGTAAGCTTTGTAAGCTTTCTTTTCCCACCAAAAACAATGTAGACTGAGAGAGAGAACCCAAAGATTTCTCATAATAGCCTCCTCCACATACATCCATCTTCATTATACATAACACCTGTAAGTGATCATATTATGTAATTTAGTTCATGTCATATGATGCTGAAATTCCTATTAGGGTTTCCCAACTCACCCAAAGTAAAACCACAAACTCTTACTACCACCTTCAATATTTTGATGATTTGTTCCTTCCCTGTCCTATCTCCTCTGACTCTATTTCCTACTACTCTTCCTACTCACCCTGTTTTAGCCACGGTAGCGTCTTTGATTTCCTTCTAAACATTTTATCCCATGCTGTCTTGTCGTGACAGGAAAACTAGCAAGCTGAAAGTATAAAAACAATTTAGCTATGCAGAGTTCTTGAATTTCCACACATCACTTGAGACTTTAGCTCCCATTCATTAAGCAAAAGGTTCCCAGACAGCAACTGTAGCCCGAGATGCAAAAGATCATTACAAATCATATTTTATTAGCCCCCCCCATATCAGGTAAATCTCACTGGTAATACTAGAATAATTGTGCATCTCTACCTTTCTTTTTCTAATCACTTAGAGTAATATTAAAGGTATTTTGTACAGACAATGGCGGTATAGGCTTTCTTTTTTTCTAAAGTACTTAAAAGTAAATGCTAGTTCTCATAACGAGCATATCTGACCTCATACTGTGGCCTGCTCACATAACTGCATTGAGAAATACTCAGCTAGAGAATGTCTTATTCCAAAATTAGGACTCATGTGTTTTACATCTTTGTTTTTTTATAATAAGTTTTTATTATGTTTCGTTAGTCACCATACAGTATATCCTTCGTTTTTGACATAATGTTCCATGATTCATTAATGGCGTATAACACCTAGTGCACCATGCAATATGTGCCCTCCCTAATACCCACCACTGGCCTATCCAGATCCCCCACTCCCCTTCCCTCTAAGGCCTCAGTTTGTTTCCCAGAGTCCATATTCTCTCATGGTTCATTCCCCCTTCTGTTTATCCCCCCTTCATTCTTCCCTTCCTTCTCCTACCGATCTCCCTATTTCTTATGTTCCATAAATGAGTGAAACCAAGTGATAATTGTCTTTCTATACTTGACTTATTTCACTTAGCATAATCTCCTCCCGTCCCGTCCATGTTGCTGCTACTGCTGGGTAATCATTCTTTCTGATGGCTGAGTAATATTCCATTGTATATATGGACCACATCTTCCTAATCCAGTCATCTGGTGAAGGGCATCTTGGCTCCTTCCACAATTTAGCTATTGTGGACAATGCTGCTATGAACATTGGGGTGCATATGGCCCTTCTCTTCACTACGTCTGTATCTTTGGGGTAAATACCCAGTAGTGCAATGGCTGGATCATAGGGTAGCTCAATTTTTAACTTTTTAAGGGATCTCCACACTGTTTTCCAAAGTGCCTGTACCAACTTACATTCCCACAACGGTGTAGGAGGGATCCCCTTTCTCCACACCCTCTCCAACATTTGTTGTTTCCTGCCTTGTCAATTTTTGCCATTCTAACTGGTGTAAGGTGGTATCTCAAGGTGGTTTTGATTTGAATTTCCCTGATGGCTAATGATTTTGAACATTTTTTCATGTGTCTGTTAGCCATTTGTATGTCTTCATTGGAAAAGTGTCTGTTCATATCTTCTGCCCATTTTTTGATTTATTTGTTTCTCGTGTATTGAGTTTGAGAAGTTCTTTGTAGATCTTGGATACCAGTCTTTTATCTGTAGTGTCATTTGCAAATATATTCTCCCATTCCGTGGGCTGCCTCTTAGTTTTTCTGACTGTTTCCTTGGATGTGCAGAAACTTTTAATCTTGATGAAGTCCCATAAATTCATTTTATCTTTTGTTTCTCTTGCCTTTGGGGATGTGTCATTTGTCAAAGATTAGTTGCCCAAAGAGCTGAGGATCCATTTCCGGGTTCTCCATTTTGTTCCATTGGTCTATGTGTCTGTTTTTGTGCCAGTACCATGCTGTCGTTATGATTACAGCTTTGTAGTATAGCTTGAAATCTGGCAACATGATGTCCCCAGCTTTGTTTTTCCTTTTCAACAATTCCTTGGCGATTCGGGGCCTTTCCTGGTTCCACACAATTTTAAGGGCTGTTTCTTCCAGTTCTTTGAAAAATGTCATTGGCATTTTGACTGCAATGGTGTTGAAAGTGTAGATTGCTCTGGGTAGCATAGAGATTTTAACTATGTTTATTCTTCCGACCCATGAGCATGGAATATTTTTCCATCTTTCTGTGTCTTCTTCAATGTCTTTCAAGAGTGATTTGTAGTTTCCAGAATATAGATCTTTTACCTCTCTGGTTAAGTTAATTCCGAGATAATGTATGATTCTTGGTGCTATTGTAAATGGAATGGATTGCCTAATTTCTCTTTCTTCAGTCTCATTGTTCATGTACAGAAATGCAACTGATTTCTGAGCATTGATTTTGTATCCCACCACATTACTGAATTGCTCTATAACTTCTAGTAGTTTGGGGGTGGATTCTTTTGGGTTTTCCATATAGAGTATCATGTCATCTGCAAAGAGAGACAGTTTGACTTCTTCTTTGTCGATTTGGATATCTTTTATCCCTTTTTGTTGTCTGATTGCTGTTGCAAGGACTTCTAGTACTATGTTGAATAATAATGGTGAGAGTGGGCATCCTTGTCGTGTTCCTGATCTTAAAGGAAAGGCTTCTAGCTTTTCCCTGTTGAGAATGATATTCACTTTAGGCTTTTCATAGATGGTTTTTATGAACTTGAGGAATGTATCCTCTATCCCTACACTCTGAAGGGTTTAATCAGGAAAGGATGCTGCATTTTGTCAAATCCTTTTTCTGCATCAATTGAGAAGATCATATGGTTCTTGACGTTTTTCTTGTTGATATGATCTATCACACTGATCGAATTGCAAATGTTGAACCACCCTTGCATCCCAGGGATGAATCCCACTTCGTCTTGATGGATAAACCTTTTAATGTACTGTTGGATCCTATTAGCTAGGATCTTGTTGAGAATTTTGGTGTCCATATTCATCAGGGATATCGGTCTGTAATTCTCCTTTTTGATGGGGTCTTTCCCTGGTTTGGGGATCAAGGTAATATTGGCCTCATACAATGAGTTTGGTGGTTTTCCTTCTGTTTCTATTTTTTGAAACAGCTTCAGGAGAATAGGTAGTATTTCTTCTTTGAATGTTTGGTAGAATTCCCCGGGGAATCCGTCAGGCCCTGAACTCTTGTTTTTGGGAAGGTTGTTGATCACCGCTTCAATCTCTTCATAATTAATCGGTCTGTTTAAATAATCAGTTTCTTCCTGTTTCAGTCTTGGTAGTTTATAGGCTTCCAGAAAGGCATCCATTTCTTCCAGGTTGTTTAATTTATTGGCATAAAGCTGTTGACAAAAGTTTCTAATGATCCTTCCTATTTCATTGGTGCTGGCTGTGATCTCTCCCTTTTCATTCATAATTTTATTAATTTGGGTCCTTTCTCTATTCTTTTGAATAAGTCTGGCCAGTGGCTTATCGATCTTATTTATTCTTTCAAAGAACCAGCTTCTAGTTCTGTTGATCTGCTCTACTGTGCTCCTGGTTTCTAATTCATTGATCTCTGCTCTAATCTTGATCACCTGCCTTCTCATGCGGGGTTAGCCTGTTCTTCTGTTCCAGCTCCAGCTTCTTGAGGTGGGAATATAAAAACTGCATTTTAGATTTTTCTATTCTTTTGAGTGAGGCTTGGATTGCTATGTATTTTTCCCCTTATGACTGCCTTTGCAGTGTCCCATAGGCTTTGGACTAATGTGTTTTTATTCTCATTGGTCTCTATAAATTGTTTAAACTTATTTTTAATTACCTGGTTTACCTAATCATTCTTGAGCAGGATGGTTCTTAGTTTCCAAGTGTTTGAGTTTCTTCCAAATTTTTCCTTGTGATTGAGTTCCAGTTTCAAAGCATTGTGGTCTGAGAACATGCAGGGAATCATCTCAGTCTTTTGGTATCTGTTGAGACCTGTTTTGTGACCCAGAATATCGTCTATTCTGGATAAAGTTCCATGTGCATTCAAAAAGAATGAATATTTGTTGTTCTGGGGTGTAGTGTTCTATATATATCTCTGAGGTCCGTCTGGTCCAGTATGTCATTCAAAGCTCTTATTTCATTGTTGATTTTCTGCTTAGGTGATCTATTGCGGAGAGCGGAGTGTTGAGGTCCCCTACTATTAACGTGTTATTATCTCAATGTCTCTTTATTCTGGTTAAGAGTTGGCTTGTGTATCTAGCTCCTCCCTGTTGGGGGCATAGATATTTATAATTGTCATAGCCACTTGTTGGATACATCCTTTAAGAATAATATAGTGTCCTTCTGTATCTCTAACTACAGTCTTTAGTTTAAAATCCAATCTGTCTGATATGAGAATTGCTACCCCAGCTTTCTTTTGAGGTCCTTTGGCATGAAAAATGGTTTTCCATCCCTTCACTTTCAGTCTGGATGTATCTTTATGTTCAAACTGAGTCTCTTGTAGACAGCAAATGGATGGGTCATGTCTTTTTATCCAATCTGCAACCCTATGGCATTTTATGGGAGCATTTAGGCCATTCACATTGAGAGTGATTATTGAGAGAGATGATTTTAATGACGTCATGTTGCCTGTGAAGTCTTTGTTTCTATAGATTGTAACTTTCTGTTCTGTATCACTCTTGGGGGCTTTTTACTTTTATGGAACCCCCCTTAATATATCATGTAGGGCTGGTTTGTTGGTTACCAATTCCATCAGTTTCTGCCAATCTTGGAAGGTCCTTATTTCTCCATTAATTCTGAATGACAGCTTTGCTGGATAAAGGATCCTTGGCTGCATGTTCTTCTCAGATAGAGCCTTTAAAATACCCTGCCAACCCTTCCTAGCCTGACAGGTCTCTGTAGAGAGGTCTGACGTTATTCTGATATTTTTCCCTCAGTACGTAAGGATTTTCTTCCCCTTGGCCTCTTTCAATACTGTATCCTTGGATCTAATATTTGCGAATTGCACAATGACGTGACATGGTATAGGTCTGTTCTCATTGACCTTGGGAGGGGTCCTCTCTGCCTCTTGGACACAAATGCTTGTTTCCTTTGCCTGATTAGGGAAGTTCTCAGCTACAATTTGTTCAAATTTCTCTTCTAGACCTCTCTCTTTCTCCACCCCCTCAGGGATGCCAATGAATCTGACATTGGAACGTTTCATTTAGTCAGTAATTTCCTGTAATCTACATTCTTGAGATTGGATTTTTTTGAGCGAAGTTTCTGTTTTAACTTTCTCTTCTACCATCCTATCCTCCAATTCACTAATTTGTTCTTCTGCCTCATTTACCATGGCCATCATAGCGTCTAGTTTAGACTGCAATTGATTCATAGCATTTTTAATTTCTGCCATATTCACTCTCATTTCTGCCCTTAGAATTCTATATTCTTGTTAATATTCCCGTTAATATTTTTTTCAAGCCTACACATCATCTTGACCATGGTTACTCTGAACTCCATTTCTGACAATTTGGTCATATCCATATCCATCATTTTTGTGGCAGAGCCCACAGTCTCTGTCTCCTTTCTTTGCTGAGGGTTTCTCCTCCTCGTCATTCTGATGAGGAGAGGTTGCAGGGATGCCCAGAGCCCAAATTATTGACCAGGACCCAGGCAGTGTGCACTTGTTTTATAGGGACCTTAAGGATGTGGACTTCTTGATTTTTCAGCCTGCCTTCTGGGGGAGGGGCCTGCTGCACTGATAGTCAGGCAACCCTGTTTGGGTAGTCTTCCTGTCCCCTGCGATGGGGGATGGGGATGGGCACAATGTGAGCTGGTATTTCTGGGATTTTGTTCTCTGGCAGCTTTCCCTGGTGGTTTTCTGTGGCTCTTCTGAGAGTCATAGCAGCAGTGGCCGAATCCCAGCCTCTGTCTCACAACAGAGAGATAGCAGTCCGCTCTCCACTGAGCTCTCTTGGCCACTTTAACTCTGTTTCTGTCGGTGGTGCTAAAAACCCTGCAGCATCCCCGGTTGTGCGCCCCACAGCTGCTCTCCCAGCCCTCACTTCCAGGGCCGACACATCTCTGTCCTTTGTGCTTCTAATACCACCAATCGCCCCCCGTTTCCGCTCACGCTCCCGAGCTCCCTGTTTCAGTGTGGTTCGCGCGTGCTCCGGAGTGCTGGTTTTCATTCTGGTCTCGCGTGTGCTCCACACCTCCCGGTATCAGTCCGGTTCCAGTGAGTACTCCGGAGCTCCGGTTTTCAGTCTGGTTGCGTATGCCCCTGCTTCCTCACGAAATCAACATCCTAAATCCCCAGGATGTCCTAATACCTTGTGTCCATGAGCTCCTCCTGCCAGAGGTCAAGGGTTTTTTATGAGCAATGAAATCAGCATTGTCCCTTCCCCAGCCTTGGCAAGTTAAAAGCTGGGCAGGTAGGCTGGAGGGTTCTGGAGATGTCTGTCTGCAGGCACCAGGCCCGGAAGTCGTGTTTTACATCTTTGAATGGAAATAGGTGATCCTAGAAGACTGCATTTTGAGGTAGCTTTGCAGAGTTAAATATGCTGTTATTTCATAAGTTCTTCCAGAAATAAAACATAGAATAAGTGTTTATTTTGCTTTGAATGACCTCTTTTATTAATTACATAGCATTGACCTGGAAATCATTCCTTAAGATCCCTTTAAAAAGACATCAGGAAAATACTTCAAAAGTACTGTCAGCAGTGGGGGGAAAAATGAGCCACCATATTATGCTATGTCTACAAAGAACTGTTAAATTAAAGCCCAACTAAAAGTCTACATAATCTGATCGCCTAAACCATAAATTAACAACAGTTGGACCATAAACCAAGACTGTTACCAACATATCAAGGTAATTGAAATAGACATTGTTTTTCATACCTCTTATAAAAATCATAGAAATTCTGAGTTTAAAACAAAGTCACTTTATATATAATAAAGAGTAACCATATAAAAGTAACAGAGCTAATAGCTAATAGCAATTGGTTGGTAGCTAATTAGATAATAGTGAAAGAGGTAATAACTATGGGTACACAGACAGTAAATATAGTATAATGCTACTGATACCTGTATATATTTTGGCATTCTTTACTGTTCTGTACAATTTTTTTACTCGTTGTCACTTTAGGCTTCTATAAACTCAACTTTGCCTAGTAATCCTCTTGATCCTCTTATTTTCTTCTTTCATACTTGTCATATGTCTTCTTTCCTTCAGTGATAACTTTTATAAAATCATTTTCTAACTCAGCCATGTTATTCTTATTTCTGTTCTTAAATTTATTTTAGAGTGGACTCAGTGTTTGCCTACAGAAGATTCTCCTTAGTATGTAGTGAACTGAGATATGCATAAAAAGGCATGGGTCAACACCAAGGACAATGAAGTCTTTGGTAGTGCCTTGACAGGAAGACATGCTTTCTTTCAAAAATATCCTCCTTCCAATATCTAACAAGCTTGTGCAAAAAGAAATGAGGTAACCTTAGGAAGTAGTGATATCAATTACAAAGTTCCCTGAAAAACTGCCAGAAAATCACTTGCCACAATGGGTGTATATATTCAACCATGATGAAGGGTTCAGGTGATAAACATTAAAGTTTATTATAGTCCTGACATTCTGCAATACTTTATCTACCATTACTTGATAACTTGCAGCAATAAAATATTTGAAATTCACATTTTTACTTTATTTTATGCAAAGTTTATTGTTATTTAAGGTGTACTGTATTTACTACTTGCTAGATGTGTCTCCAGAGGCAAGGGAAACAAAAGCAAAAATGAACTACTGGGACTTCCTCAGTATACAAGATATATTTTACTCCTTTATCATACAACATCTCTTTTATAAATTAAATATTTGATCAAAACTGAAACTCTGTAATTAGTATACATTAGATATATTTCATAATCTTATGAAAACTCACTATAGCCTTAGAATGCATCATATTTAATATAACTGTTATTTAATATGCATTCAGACATAATTCCATTCAAAGGACTGATGTTATATGTGAAAATCATAGTAATTAGCATAGCAAATCTAGAAGTTAATGACACTGATGATCAATCAATAAATTGTTAAAAACCATACTTCTTAAGACAGAACGTGCATTCTCTACACCTCGTCTTTCTCAACTAGAAAATGAAAAGAGCAGCCATCTCACGTATTGTGAGGTTAAATTACAGAACGTAATATTTTAAACAACATATGATATAATGAGTAAACTACTATTAGCTAATTTCAGCATGTTTTAAGTTCTACTCCACGAAAGGCATTGAGAGTCTCAATTTTTTTCTTTTAAATGACATGAGAGAGGGAGAAAAGATAAGATGTGAAAGAAAACCTTCAAGTGGAGTTACTTTTAAGGCTCTTGCAAAGTTTGCTAACTCTTGTCATTTCTTGTTCACTTCAACTCTGTCAACACCAGCAGTGTGATTATTTTAGAACTTAGACCTAAGCACTACATACATATATCTAAACATTTTGTATGGCACACACAAAATTAAAAACTTTTTTTGAATCTTTGCATTAATACTTCACAGTCTGGATGACTGGAGCATAATTTATCACACCATTATCACTTGTAACCAAACGGTTCTTCTTTTTCTGCCTCAAAAACATTTGCACATGAAAAAAAAATCCCCTTAGTATTACCTTTCATGATAGAGAATCTAAATTAAAGTGATATTGTTAGGATATAAACTGCAGAGTTAGAGTGAAAAGCTTGTATAATTTTAATTACCAGAAGTTTTTATTTACTTTTATTAAGAAATAATATTTCCATTAAATTTGAGAATAGCTACTACTACACCATTGAAAAATTTAAGCAAGCATATATAGTAAACTTTGATAGTTTTGCTTTTTAGCTGGTTGATCCATTTCCTGGAGTGGTTTCCATTTTCCCTACTTAGTGGTCCCTGGAGAAGAGCAAAAATCACCTTTGCCTTGAAGATCAGAAAATCCTGTAGAAATCACTCAATAGACATTTTAGCTTGTTCCACTGGCAGAAGTTAGTTCATTTTACTGTATGCTACTTATTAGACTGTACAATAATTGTTTATGTTTCTAGCTACTAAATAAAACATGAGGCCCTCAAAGTCAGGTTAATCTTTGTCTGTCAGGACATTGTCTGGTGCCCAATACATAGTAGACATTCAAATGTAGAAGTAAAATTTTACAATCTTTATTGCATTGGTTAAAATTCTAGTCTCCATTTCATATTTTAAGCTTCAGGCATGACTTTCCACAAGAGTAGCTAAAAACATAGAATTTCTGTGTAGACTTTTTTTTTTTTTTTAAGATTTATATATTTAGTTTTGGAGACAGAGAGAGCACAAATGGGAGGGGCAGAGGGAAAAGGAGAGAGAATCCCAACCAGACTACCTATGGAGCCCAGAGGCCCATACTGGGCTTGATTCTACGACCCTGAGATCATGACCTGAGCTGAAACCAAGAGTCAGCTGCTTAACCTACTGAGCCACCCAGGTGCCCACAGGCCTTCTTTTAATAGTGGTTCTTCTGAAATGAAATTATGTATGAATAGGACAGAGGAAGAAGTTATTCACATTAATGCAAAACAAAGTTAAATTCTAAATAATTACAATCTTAGGAAAATGTAAGATTATAAATAAAAACATTTACAAGAATTTCTTTCCTATATCCGTGTTCTATGTGGGGACTTAAGTGTACATTTATAACCTGAAGCCAACTCTTTATATTCTGTTACCATTATATATGAATTTTGACAGTGCTCTTACAATAAGGTAATCTCTCAAGACTTCAAGAATGATGCTTATTGCCTGTGTAATAAAATCTTTAGCTCCTGAAGCCCTTATCTGCTAAATATTTAAATTGGTTGTCCTAAATTTCACGATAATGAAATTGTCATCCATTTATTTTGAAGATATACATTCTGTTTTTGGTTTTTGTTTTCATTCTATTGTTGTTATCCAGAGTGTTTTGGAATTTATGTAAACTGAGCTGATAACTTCAATATAATTTTTCCCTTTAAAACATGTGTAGGAGTGATTATTTATAAAAAATCATTTCACAATTGATATATTAATGCAGAAAATGTTTATATGCAGAATAACAGTTTTATTTAAAATCCAAAACACTATAAAAATAAAACACATTGACCTATATACTTCAGTATAAAGATTAAAAAGTGTAGTGATAGAATATTCTGGTTATTTCCTTCTATGACTATGAATAATTTTTTCCCTTGTAATTAATGCCCTTTTAATTTCTACCTCTTTAGCTACTCTCCATCCTCTACCTAACCAACCATCTACCCATCTATTGTTCTGTCAACAAGCTCCAGTTTTACCTGAAGTCTGGAAAGTTTGAATTATAAGTCATTTACTTACTTATCTATTTATTTATTTGTTTTTAAACTTGAAGAATGGATTAAAGGAACTTTGCAATTCAAACAAAGATTATCCATCTCATGCTGTGATAGTAATCATTAAATAAAAATTTTTTTGGTTTAAGTGCCCTTTTAAATTAGAATTGAGAAGAGCTTCTTTAATATCTATTTAAGAATACAGAGAAAACAATTTGATGATTATTTTTCATGAAAAGAAGTGATGCATTACATGTATTTACACATAAAGGGCACCTGGGTGGCTCAGTTGGTTAGCGGCTGCCTTTGGCTCAGGTCATGATCTCAGGGTCCTGGGATCAAGCCCCATGTCAGGCTCCCTGCTCAGTGGGGATTCTGCTTCTCCCTCTCCTTCTGCTCTCCACCACCCCCACCCAAGCTTGTACACACTCACTCTCTCTCAGATAAATAAAAAGAATCTTTGAAACAAAGAAACAAACAAAAAACCACAGGATTTTCTGAATCTGTATATCAGGACCTTGGAAGTCACTGGACCATGGTAAAAAGATGAACAAGGTAAATAATTAACAACTGTTCTTGGATTCATAAAAGAGGGGCAGATATAAGGCAAACTACTTCCCCCAAGATTGGAGAGCTATATGGGCAAGTACAGAAAGCTGCTGCTTCAGGGAAGAAAGACTTCTGAAAAGAAACCTCCTGGAAACCATTACGAGGGTAGGAAAACCTGAACTATAATTGTTGAATTGTGGGAGGTTCAGTGGGGACACACATGAAAGTTAAAAACTCCAGGGGGCCCTATCCATGGTTGGTGGGGGAAAATACTGTAAAAATGTCCCACTAGGAACTTTACTAGGTTCTCACAGTAAATACTAGATAAATATCCCCTAGTGCTTCTGGGGGTGTGAAGGAGAGGAAGCATTTTGAAGTACTTCAGAGCACTCTGTTTTTCTTAAGAAGGCCTGTTCTGAGAGGAAATGAGTCAATCAAAGCCTAACTTTCTGGGGGTACATTCAGAGCTAACTATGGGGAAATAAAAATACCACACTAGCCATTCTGGCCAACTTAAAGGGGAGAAAATAATTAAGAAACTCTGTGAAATTCATAGTCCACAGGCATAGGCTCACTAAAAGGCCCCCCACATCTTACTACTGCATTACTAAAAGCCTATTTATAGCAATTCCTTTTACCCACTATGTCATGTCTGGGTATCAAAAAAAAAAAAAAAAAAAAAAGAAAAAATTACAGGACATACCAAGTAGCAAACACAAAAACAAACAAAAAAAACAAAACAAAAAAACCCCACAATTTGAAGAAACAGAGCCAGCATCAGAACCACACAAGGCAGGAATGTTGGAATTATCAGACCAGGGAGATAGATAGATAGATAGATAGATCTATCTATCTATCTATCTATCTACATCTATATATGATATGCTAAGGGTTCTAATGGATAAAGTAGACAGCATATAAGAACAGATGGACAATGTAAACAGAGATAGAAATCCTAAGAAATAATTAAAATACTAAAGATCAGAATTCTGTAACAGAAATAAAAAATGCCTTTGATGGACTTAGTAGACCATACATGGCTGAGGGAAGAATCTCTGAGCTACAGGAGATATTCATTAAAATCTTCAAAAATCAAAAAAGCAAAGAGAACAAAAGCTTCAACAATAATAATGACAAAAAATGAATATACAAAGACTGTGAGACAATCACAAAAGGCATAACATACACTTAAAGGGAATACTGGAAAGATAAGAAACCAAAGAAATATTTGAAATAATAATGACGGACAGTTTCCCAAAATTAATATCAAATAGCACACCACAGATTCAGCAAACTAGTAGAACATTATGCAGGGTAAATGCCAAAACAACAACAAATAAACAAAGTAAAACAAACAAACAAAAAACAACTATTCCTAAGTATGTAATTCTCAAACTATGGAATATAAATGATAAAGAAAAAATCTTGAAAGAAGCCGGAAAAAAAAAAATAAATAAACAGCTTAGCTACAGGCATGTCTGGGTGGCTCAGTCAGTTAAGTGTCTGACTCCTGATTTCAGCTCAGGTCATGATCTCAGGGTCCTGGGATCAAGTCCCGCATCAGGCTCCCCGCTCAGCAGGGAGTCTGCTTTTCCCTCTCCTCCCCACCTGTGCTCGCTGTCACTCTCTCTGCATCTCTCTCTCACATAAATAATTAAAATCTTAAAAAAAAAACAAAAACCTTAGCTACAGAGAAATGAAGAATCAGTAACATCTGACTTTTCAGAAATCATGCAAGAAAGAAGAGTGAAATATTTAAAGTGATGAAAGAACAAAACAAAACAAAAACACATCAACTCTAACCTCTGTTTTAACATCATATGTGCCCTATGAAATTATCATTCAAAAATGAAAGAGAAACAGATTTTTCTTAGGCAAACAAAATTTGAGAGAATTTGTTGCCAGTAAATGTGTTTTGCAGAAAATGATAATAGAAGTTCTTTAGAAAAAAGGAAAATGATATGTCAGAAACTCAGTTTTATATAAATTAAGGAAGACCATCAAAGAAGGAATAACTAAAGGTAAAATAAAAACTTTTATTTTTTTAATTATTAATTGATTTAACAGGTAAGTTTTTACTAAAATATTAATACCAATAATGTATTCAATTATGCATATTTATGGATGCATATAATGTACATAAGCATATATATATAAGCATACATATATGCTTACATATAAGTAGAATTATGACAGCAATGATATAAGAAATAGGAAAGATAAATTAGGATTATTTTGTTATTATAAGATGCATTACCTGTGAAGTGGTATGTTATTTGAAAGTAGACTTGGATTAGCTGTAAACATATATTGCAAACTCTAGAACAACCACTAAATTTTTTTTTAAAGTACAATATAAATGCTTTAAAAAAATGAAGGAACAGAATCATATAAAATGATCAATTAAAATCACATAGAGCAGAAAATAAGTGGAAAGCTAATATAAGAACAAAGAACAAGAACTACCAATAGAAAACAGTAACAAATATGGCAGATATTAATCCAACTATAATCAATAATAACTTTCAATATCAATGGTCAAATGCACACAATAAAAACAGATTTTCTTAATGGATCACAAAGCAAGAGCCAAACATGTGTTATCTATAAGAAATCCACTTTAAAGACACACATAGAATAAAAGGAAGTGAAAGGAGGAAAATATACCATGCTAACAGTAGCCAAAAGAAAGCAGAAATAGATATAGTAATTTCAGACCATGCAGACTTCAGATTAAGGAAAGTGACAGAGGTATAAGGATGAGCATTATATAAGGATAATGGAGTCAATCCTCCAAACAGACCTAATAATCCTCAATGTGTATACATCTAACAAGAGAACATCACATTATGTGAGCTAGAAACAAATAGAACTGTCAAGAGTAATAGATGATTCAACTATTGTAGTTAGAAACTTTTTAAGACCTTTCTATCAGAAATAGATCCATTAAACAGAACATCAGAAAAAAAAAAAAAAACAGAGTTAAACTCAATAACATTATCAATCAACTGTATAAAAGAGACATCTATGGACTATGTTATTCAACAACTGCAGAATACACATCTTTTTCAAGTTCACCAGAACTTTACTCAAAATAGAACAAATTCTGGGACATAAAACAAATCTTTACACATTTAAAAGAATGGAAATCACACAATGTCTGCTCTCAGACAATAATAGAAATACTAGAAATCAGTACCAGAGAGTTAACTGGAAAATCCCAAAGAACGTAACAAACAGTGCACATCTAAATAACGCATGGGTCAAATCTTACAAGAAATTTTTTTAAACATATTGAACTAAGTAAAAATGAAAATACAACTTATCAAAATTTGTGGGAAAAAAAAGCAGGCTTAGAGAGAAAATTATACCACTGAAAGGTATATTAGAAACAAAGATCTAAAGTCAATCATCTCAGCTTCTATCATAAGAAATAAGAAAAAAAGTAGAGCAAATTAAATCCAAAGCAGGCAGAAAAAAAATATACTGAGAATTAGATCAGAAATCAATGAAACTGAAGACAAGGAATCAAAATAGAATATTAATAAAACCAAAACTATTCTTTGAAAAGATCAATAAAATTGATTAGCCTCTGGTCAGGCTATCAAAGAAAACAACA
Source organism: Ursus maritimus (assembly GCF_017311325.1). Taxonomy (NCBI): domain Eukaryota; kingdom Metazoa; phylum Chordata; class Mammalia; order Carnivora; family Ursidae; genus Ursus; species Ursus maritimus. The sequence continues at coordinate 19,666,685 of NW_024425452.1, read as the reverse complement.
GAAAGGAGGGAAATTACTAAGGTCAGAAATGAAAGAGGGGGACATCACTACAGATCTGTGGGATTAATAAGATAATAAGGAATAAAATGAACAACTCTATGCTCACAATTTGATAATCTAGATTAAATGGGTCAATTCTTTGGAATACATAATTTGCCAAAATTCACACAAGAAGAAACAATAGGAATAGGCATATATCTACCAAAGAAATTAAATAATTAACTTCCTCGACTTGATAAAGACTATCTATAAAAACCTACAGCTAATGTCATACTTAAAAGTGAGAAACTTGAAGCTTTCTCATTAAGATCTGGAATAAGGTAAGGGTGTGCCCTCTCTAACCTCTGTTTTAACATCATACTTGGAACTTACGGCTAATGCAAAAAAGCAAGAAAAAGAAACAAAAGACATACAGATTTGGAAAGAAGACATAAAAAAAAATGTCTTTGGTCACAGATGACATGATTACATAGAAAATCTGAAATAATCAACAAAAATCTCCTGGAACTAATAAGCAATTACAGCAAGGTTCCATAATACAAGGCTAATATACACAATTCAATTGCTTTCCTATATACCCAGCAATGAACAATGAAGTGGAATTTGAAATTAAAAACAAACACAATACCATTTACATTACCATCCCTCAAAATAAAATGCTTCTGTATACATCTAAAAAAAAAAATGTACATATAGATTCAATGCAATCCCAATCAATATCCCAGCAAGTTATCTTGGGGATACAACAAACTGATTCTGAAGTTTATACAGAGAGGCAAAATACCCAGAATAGCCAACACAGTATTGAAGGAGAACAATGTTGAAGGACTTACACTACTCAATGTCAAGACTTACCATAAAACTACAGTAACCAAGAGAGTGTAGTATGGGCAAAATAACAGACAAATAAATCAATTAAACATGACAGAGGTCCCAGAAATAGACTCAAATAAATATAGTCAACTGATATTTGACAAAGGATCAAAGGCAATAAAATAGAACAAAAATTGTTTTTTCAACAAATGATGCTGGAACAATTGGATATCCACGTGCAAAAAAATGAATCTTGACACAGACCTAATACCTTCCACAAAAACTAACTCAAAATAGATCGTTTTATTTAGAACTAAATATAAAAAGCAAACCTACAAAACCCCTGGAATATAACATAGGGAAAAAAACCCTAAATGAGCTTGGGGATGGCAATGCCTTTTTAGATACAACATCAAAAACAAGATCCATAAATAAATAAATAAATAAATAAGAAAATAATGGATAAGCTGGACTGCATTAAAATTAAAAACATCTGCTCTGGGGAAGACAATATCAAGAGAATGAGAAGACAAGCCACAGGCTGTGAGAAAATATTTGCAAGAGATATATTTGACAATGGGCTCTTATCCAAAATGTGCAAAGAACTCTCAAAGCTCAACAACAGGAAAACAACCCAATTGAAGAATGGGTCAAAGACCTAAAGAGACCTTCATGAAAGAAGACATACAGGAGGCAACTAAGCATATAAAAACATATTCTATATCCCATGTCATCAGAAGAATGCAAATTAAAGCAACAAGATATCAATAAACACTTATTAGAATGGCCAAAACCTGGAACAATAACAATACCAAATTGGGTGAGAATGGCACTCTCATTCACTGCTGGTAGAAATGCAAAATGGCACAACACTTTTTCCACATACAGACGTGGACACAAATGCTGCTTTATACATAATTACCAAAATTAGGAAGTAAACAAATTGTCTTTCAGAAGGTTAATGGATAAACTGTGGTATATCCAGACAACTGATTATTATTGGGTGCTAAAAGGAAATGAACTATCAATACATGAACAACAATAACAACAACAACAACAACAACAAACAGGAAAGAACTTCCAATGCCTATTAATAAACAAAATAAGCCAATCCAAAATGGCTGCATATTGTATGATTCCAACTACACAATATTCTGGAAAAGGCAAAACTATGGAGACATTAAAAAAAATAAGTGGTTTCTAGGGGTTGCGGTGGTGGTGGTGGTGATGGATAAATAAGCAAAGCACAGACAATTTATAGGGCAGTGAAAATATTTTGTATGATACCTTAAGATGGATGCATGTCATTATATATTTATCCCAATTCATAGAACTCAACACACCAAGAATGAACCCTCTGGTAAACTATGGACTAAGGGTGATTATAATGTGTTAACATAAGTTTGCCAATTGTAGCAAATACACCACTACAGTGGAGGATGTTGACAGTGGGGGAGGCTATGCAAGTGTAGGGGTAGACAGGGGACATATAGGGACTCTATCTTCCCCCACAATTTTGCTGTGAACATTTAACTGCATATTATGTATATATAATGTATATATTATGTATATATTATTGTGTGTGTGTATATATATACACTATATCCCCTAACTTTAAAACACCTGATATTTCTGAAAGTAGAGTCTCTCATGCTTTATTTACAGAGGCAACACCTCTAATTATGAAACCCTGCAAAATGGATATGTATGAAATCTTGCAAGGGAATGTCTGTCTGAATCCCCTGGTTTACATACCTGAAACTATATACATTTTATCTAACTGCTTTCCTAAGAGAGTAGCATAATATTTTTAAGATTGAAAATCAGAATAACTAACATGTAGCAATCGTAATTTTTGTCACCCTCCAAATTCCCAGTTGCTTGGAATTTAGATATCTCCTAAAGAGAAAAGAAAATTCAGCTGATTTCTAGAAGATATGACTTGGATGCTTAACTGACTGAGCTACCCATGTGCCCCCCTTTTGTGTTTTTAATGTCATAATTTACTTCTTTATATTGTGTATTCATTAATAAATTATGGTAGCTGTAGTTATTTTTGATACTTTTCATCTTTTTACTACAGTTGTGAGGTTAACACACTGGCATATTAGAGAATTAGCATTTTCTGAACTGTACATTTACCTTTACCAGTGTGTTGTATATTTATATAGTTTCATGTTACTAATTAGCACCTTTTCAGTTTAAAGAACTTTCAGCATAACTTGTAAGGAAGCTCTAGTTGTGATGAGATCCATCAGCTTTTGTTTGTCTGGATGAGTCTTTATTTCTCCTACATTTCTGAAGAATAGTTTTGTTGAATAGGGTATTATTGGCTGGCAATTTTTCTTCTTTTAGTACTTCTAGTGTATCATCCCACTCTCTCTCAGCCTATATGGTTTCTGTTGAGAAATCTGCTGATTATCTAATGGAGGTTGTTCTGTAGGTTATAATCTTTCTTTAGCTGCTTTTAGGATTCTTTGATTTTGACAGTTTCATTATAACTGATGCTTCGGAGAAGATAATGTTGGATTGAAGTAATGAGTTGATATATTGTCTTAATGATGTTGGATGTCCAATCTCTTCCCAGGTTTGTGAAGTTCTCAATCCTTTTTTTTTTTAATGACTTTTCTCCTCTCCTTCCGAAACTCAAATGATTCTGATGGTGTTCCACAGATTATGGAGACTTTCCTCACTTTTTCATTATTTTTTCTTTGTTTTCTTCTGAGCAGGTAATTTAAAATTCCTATCCTCTAACTCACTTATTCTTCTGGCCACCTATTCTAATGTTGATGATGTTTACTGCATCCTTCATTTCATTCATTGGATAAATTACATATGACATTATTCATTTCCAGAATGTCAGAATCGATTCGAGGTCATAAGTAAGCTGCAGAATTTTCGTTTGGTACTTGTACATTATCTCTATCCCTTTGCTAATTTTTTTCATGTTTTTCATGTATTCTTTTCCTGACTTCATTGAAACGTCCTTCTGTATTTTCTTGTAGCTTATTGAGTTTCCTCAAAATATTTTAAGGATGCTATTCTATTTTGAATTCTTTATTACTTAAATCACCAATCTCCATCTTGTTGAGTTTGGTTACTGAAGGATTATTGAGATCTTTGGTGATGTTATGTTTCCTTGATTCTTCATGTTCCTTGGAGGTTTTCATTGCTGCTTTTGCATTTGGAGGAACATCAACTCCTTCAATCTTTATTAACTGCCTTTAGGTGAGAGATATTTTCATTGGTTCTGCTATATATTCTGACACTTTCTCCCACCTTATATGGATGCACTTGTTCCACAATTCTTGCTCCCTTGTGTAGATGAATTCTTATGCTTGTATATCTTTTCTATCTTATAACACGCCAGGCCATCCACTGGAAATCTCTTTTTTGCTTTCTCAAAGATGGCACTACAATTAAAGATTGTGATTTCTCTCTTGCTCACAGACCCTGGACTGTCTTCTGTGCATACGCCTTGTCTGCCTGAGCTCATTTTTACTGCCACACTCAGAAGTACACAGAAGGAGCTGGCCACAGAGTGGAGAGGAGGTGTGGTTTGGGCACTCAGGGTGTTGGGGGTGCCTGTGGGCCAAGTGAGGGAATTCTTAGGTGAAGTTCTCCCAGTACTTCATGGGCAGTCTTCCTACTGGAGCCCAGACAGGAGTGAGCAGGAACCACATCCCTTTAATTCCCTCTGATATTTTCCTCTTTCCTGATTTTCTCCCTCCTCCCAGTCATGGAGCTTCCACTTTAATATTCTAGGTGCTCTAGGGGAGAAACAGGTTTCTTTAGTAGTGCCCTGCGCAGCTGGGGAAGCTGGATACTCACCCACCACTCTCTATTTCCCTCATAGGGGAAATCCCCAGCCTCCTCTTTCTCTAGACTGTGCTACCTTTTGGAGAGGAGTGATGCTGGCAAAGTTCTTCATCTACACTCTCATGCATTCAAACCTTTTTTTTTTTTTTTTTTTTTTTTTTCCCTCTCTGGAAATCTGGACTTCTACAAAGGCTCTCTCACCCATGGGTTTCCGTCCAAGTCAGCACTTTCCAGGTCCTGCCAGACTATGACCAAGAGTGGCTCCAGCTGGTCCATAGGCTTCTGGCTGTTCCACAGCCCATACCATAGTCTATCTGCTTATTATCTGATGCACAGTTAGGCAAGACCCCTTGACATATGGTGCTAGATCCCATGACTCCCACAGAGATGATGGATGCCAGATTTTAGTTGTTAAGGAAGGGACCAAAACAAGAGACATCTTATGTTGCCATGATGCCGACACCACTTGGTGCTCTCATTTTTTAAGCTTTGATTTTAACTGACATTTATATTAGCCATATCCAAAAGGAAAAGAGAAACCATCTTTCTCATATCAGAAGAAAAAAAAAAACTATTTGGACAGTTAAAATATCATTCAATTATTTAAGTGTTTGCTATTCAGATACTTTATCATGCCATAAGCCCAACTGATAATTCTTTTTTATTAAATATTTTGTTTTGTCTTTGCAACTTCTATAGGATCCAAAAAAAAAAAAAAATGCAGCCTGACACTATTCATTGAGACATTCCATATATTCACAAATGTTTATTCATTAGTCCAAATACAAGCATTCACCCTTTACTCACTTAATGCAAAATTACATATGACATTATTCATATTCAGAATGTTAGAATCGACTAGAGGTCATAAGTCAAATATACTGACTGCAAATCTAATCACCTTAGGATGTGAATTGAATGGGGAAAGTGAGTAATATTTTGATGAGCAGACATAAATGAGACATATTAGGAGGGGATATTCTTAAAGATATAGTAGTGGGCAAATATAAACTGAATATGAGGTACAGGAACACACCAGTTTGACCTGGATCAGATATATGTGTAAAGATATATCAGGATAAAGATGGAAATATTAAGTTTGCATCAGAAAGCCATAATTTGAGGAGTCTGATAATTATTTAGCACACGTGAAGATTTTACAGCAGGAGAAGGACATTTTATTTCCTTGAAATGTCCTGATTGACCCTAGAAAATTTTTAAAAAGCTTGTTTCAACAAAATGACTTTGCCCTAGCTTTTACAAAGAAAGGTATGATGAAGGAAATGATTCGAGGAGAAATGAAAATAACAATAGCTAACAAAACAATTCCTGTCTAGCATAACCAAAGGATACAATAGTAGATACTTTTCAGTAGGAGTCTTAATTTCATAATAACTGAGACAGCAAGAAATGCCTGGGATATTCTTCTGTTGAAAATAAGCAAAATAAAAAATAAGAACTCAATAAGTCTGAGACAATATTGCTCAGAAGTATAACTTGGGTGAAAATCCAGAACTTAATACTTTTAGTAGAAACTATAATAAGCATCAGCACACATCACAATAAAAAAAAATAACATTAGTTTAGATAAGTATAAAATAAAAACAAGAAAGAGATGCCATCAGAGTGATTCAAAGCTATTATACACTGAAAAAATATAAAAATATGTTAAAGGTCATTTTGGCCCAAATATTATAATACAAAACACGGGGGAAAAGATAAGAAACCTGGGTATTTATCAAACTCTCTCTACATTCAGCCATAATATTAGATTTTCATTTGTCCTATACAACATTCAACATAGATATCATAATCACAATAAAGCTCCTGAATTTAATTGCCTAGTATGTCACAGCTTAGACTGGATGTACTAGAAAAGGGTGAGAATACCTGCTTTATCTTGCTCTAAAGTCAATTCCACTACATCATGACAATGTGTTGTATTATACTTTTAACCTGATATAAATTGCTATCTTCATCAGATAAATGTAATAGCTATTTTATCTCCAGCACTTAGAATTTCTAAAGTATTTTAAAAATCATATTTGACCCTTACAAGAATGAGGAAATGTTGAGGAAAGTGACATAATCAGAGGATAAATAGTTTAACCAAAGTCATGTTTGAATGGTATTTATTAAAATAAAATACATTATATCCAGGTAGTAATTACCAACACTTGGAGGACACTAATTCTTTCAGGTCCACTTAAGGCATATGGATCATAGTAAATTAAACTATTCACCCAAAGCCATAAATAGTTAATATACCTTTTTGTCTACTAAAATCTAATGTCTGTAACTACTACTTAATTGCTTAAACATGCTTTAAAACCAATGTATTCCAATAATTAACTTTAAAGATTTGCCTTCCTAATTATTTTATAAAGACTCTCATTTCTAATTTCAGTACCTAATTAGACAGCAGAATTTAAAACAAGGGGGTAGGGAGATGGAGAAGAGATGAGGAGCTATATCCCTATTGCTTGATCTCTTTGGCAGATTTTCTTGGTGTTACTTTGAAATCCCAGACAGGATATACTTATATATACTTAATTCTTTGTCTCAGAATTTGAATTCCTTCAACATTTTTTTTTAAAGATTTTATTTATTTATGTGACAGAGAGACAGCCAGCGAGAGAGGGAACACAGCAGGGGAGAGGGAGAGGAAGAAGCAGGCTCCCAGCCGAGGAGCCCAATGTGGGACTCGATCCTGGAACACCGGGATCACGCCCTGAGCCGAAGGCAGACGCTTAAGGACTGCGCTACCCAGGTGCCCCTCAACATTTTAAACTACGAAATCAACTCAGGCCCCTACTTTTATTTATTCCATCTTTGATATCATTATCTTTACCTTTTCCACTTGGTTGAGGCCATGTCTGACTTGTGAATTACTGAACGCTGGTGCCTACCACAGAATCTCATATATCACAGTAACTCAACAACTGTGTTACATAAAGGAATGAGTAACCAACTGACAGATTCAAGAAATAAAGCATCCTGTTTTATTTTCACATACCGGCCAGTCTTTATCAAATACATTTATATATAACATATGAAAACTTTACACAGACACCTAGAATATTACTTAATATACCAACACTGAAATATGTGTCATCATTCCAACTTCTTCACAGAATATTGATGCTGAGAGGAATTAGAGGGGTTTTTCAGAGTCATACAGACAATTAATGGTAAAGTCTGGAACAGACTCTGTGTCCTCTAATGTTCATATTTGCATTTATTTGACATAATAATGTCAAGATACGGTATCATAAGATTAGTGAATAATACTATGCTGCTTCTGTTATTATAATTAAGACATCATATATTAGGTTAACAGAATCTTACAGTGAAGTTAAGTAGGCCTCACCATCATCATTTTCATTTCTGTTTAGATTCTGTCTTGTGTTATGAAAAATAAATACAGATTCATAGTATGTAGGCAAATAATTGTTGAATAAAAATTCAAAAGAGTTCACAGGCATAATTTTAAATGAGATTAGAAATATTTTAGAGCTAATGAATCACATTACAGAATATTATTGATTAATAAAAATAGGTTCACAGGAATACTTCAGGAAAATATGGTAAAGAAATTTATACTTTTAATGATTTTTTTTAACTGAACCAAGGATTCAGTAGAATAAATTTTATATATTACTGTTTGTGTTGAGAAGCTTTTACTTTAAGGAACATACTAAGAAAACTACAGTTAATAAAATTGTACCTACATCATTTGCCAATCATTCAAAAGCATAATGAGCAAAAGGGGAAACTGGGGGAAGGGGTATTTCATTACTCTCTACATAAGATATAAAAATGACTTTGAATTTAGTTTTATGAAAAGACAGCAACATTCATTTAAGAGTTATCATCATGTCTTAAGGGCATGTAGTAATAGAATGCATGAACTGAAGAAAACTCTATACTATTTTTATTTGGGAATATAAATGAAGAAAGAAATATATTTTGTCAGGTAATAAATGTCAACCAGAGGCCACAGAATTTAGTTAAGTAATCCAATTTTTTTTTAAACTGACCACTCTATTCCAAATGTTTGAACAACTAAATAGCCCAAGAGATATTTTGAGAGACACTGGAAAAAAAATAACACTTGTATTTCTGGTATGGACCCTGACATTATTTCTACAGAATTCACATTGCATCTTAGATTTTCACTTTCATATAATCCATTGCAAAGTTTTCTAGACAATAAGGTACCCCATAGCAATAAATATTTTTTCTGTGACACCTTCAACAAGAGATGATACAGCTCCAGACATTTCAATACGATCTGCATCACAACATAAGTTTGAAAATATCACATCAATATATTGTGAAGAAATGGAACATTGCATAGCCTTTAAAATATAGCATAGATCATTGATATATTTCACATTAAAGCACTTATTACCTTAAAGAAGACTGATGTCTTTGATAAGGACTTTAACCTTGGTGGAATTTTCAGTATCAAAAGTAAAATTATTTTTTTCCCTTTGCTCATTTGTTTCTTAAATGCTGCATATGAGTGAAATCATATGGTTTTTGTCTTTCTTTGACTAACTTATCTCACTTAGCATAATACTCTCTAGCTCCATATAGGCTATTGCAAATGGCAAGGTTTCATTCTTTTTTATGGCTGAGTAATATTCCATCATATAAATATATCACATCTTCTTTATCTATTCATTAGTCAATGGACATTTGGATTCTTTCCATAATTTGGCCATTGTAGATAACACTGCTATGAACAACAGGTGCATATATTGCTCTGAATTAGTATTTTTATATTCTTTAGGTAAAAACCTAGTAGAACAATCACTGGGTTGTAGGGTAGTTCTATATTTAACTTTTTGAGGAAACTCCATACTGTTTTCCAGAGTATATGTACCAGTTTTTATTTCCACCAACAGTTCAAGAGGGTTCCCCTTTCTTTATACCCTAGCCAACACCTGTTGTTTCTTGTGTTGTTCATTTTAGCCATTCTGATAGATGTGAGGTGCTATCTCATTGTTGTTTTGATTTGCATTTCCCTGATGATGAGTGATGTTGAGCACCTTTTTATATGTTCTTTGGCCATCTGGATGTCTTTTGGAAAAATGTCTATCCATGTCTTCTGCCTATTTTTTAATTGGATTAGGTGTTATTTGGATGTTGAGTTTTTTAAGTTCTTTATATGTTTTAGATACAACCCTTTATCATTTGCAAAAAAGAGAGAGGAAAATCAAGAAACAGACTCCCAACTGTACAGAACAAACATGGTTACCAGAAGGGAGGTGGGTGCAGGGATCAATTAAATAAGTGATGGGGATTAAGGAGGCACCTGTTGTGATGAACACTGGATGTTGTACGGAATTGCTGAATCACTATATTGTATATCTGAAACTAATACTACACTGTATGTTAACTAACTGGAATTAAAATAAAAACTTAAAGTATAATTAGCTTTATCTAACAACTCAAAATGGAAACTAGTCACATTGAGACTGAAGAAATAATAGTGTTTATTATACAGATATGGTAGACATACTCACCAAGTTTAAACATGTGTGATTAAAATCAATTTCTTTATTTTTGTATAAAGGTTATAGAAGGAATCCTAAGTAGACCTGGCAGTGCACTGAAGTATTGTATGGGATGACAGAAGCCTATTATCGTCAGTTAGCATCAATATAAAGACTTGTAGAGAAGAGTTTGTCAAGAACAGAGTCTGATAACAATGCATTCATCTTTATAACTAACCTCACCTTTTCAATAGTTGGTTTTCAAGGTAAACCTCCATGTCCTATGAGCATTCTTCCATACAATAACAACAACAAAACAACAACAAAACAGTTCCCTACTTTTTCATAAACATGCACTAGATAAAGAGATCTAATAGATAAATCTCCTCTCTTTGTAAACATATTCCTCTAAAGAAATAATGCTGCAGACAGTAAAGGAGGAAGTAAGTGGCTGCCTCTCCATAACTATTAGCAAAACTAAGTAACAAAAAACATGTAATAAATAGCTAAATTCATTAGCACTAAGAATTTGAGATGATGAAATATATTTAAGCTAGAGGGCATACTTATAATCATTAAAAACAGTGGGCAAGACATAGTGAGAATAAGATCACAGCAAAGAACGGGGGAATCAGCTTTAGATGTTAATTAGCTGCAAAGTTCTTATATGGAAGTTTTCTTCTACCACAGATCTATCTTTCGGAAATTTAATAAAACTCTTAATAATTTCCAGTCTGTTTCTAGCAGTAAATGAAAAAAGAGATTTTAGAATAATCAACAACAACAAAAAAAATTATTAATTTCTTTACTGTGTCAGAAAATATACATGCAGAAAAAAATGCAAAAAATGTGAAAGTGCCGTTTAATAATTAATTATAAGGCAAACAGTTATATAACAATGCCATCTATGACAGAAAATTGCCAGGACCTAGAATCCCCTGTTGTGTCCTTACCTAGCCATAGCTTCCGCTCATTCCTGGAACTATTATCTCATTTTATGGTAATAACTTCTTGACTTTTCTTTGTTATTATACATCATGTATGCATTCCTAAACAATATCATTAAGTACTGTTTGCTTTTGATATACCCATTACTTCATGTCTCACTTCAACTCTTGGGTTTTTTTATAGCTATCGTTCATTAATTCTAATTATTGTATACCAATAATTATTTATTAATTTTATTTTTGATGGCTACTGGGTGTTACCAGATTTGGGCTATTAAAAGTACTGATGCCATGGTTATTCTTTATCTATTTCCTGGTGCACATGTGCATAAGATTTTCCAGGGAATATACCTATGAATGGAATTTCTGGGTCATACAGTATTATTTCCTGTCTCTACACATAGAAACACTGGAAACACCCTTGCTTTCTTTAACAAGGTATCTCAGACTCATCCTGATTTTTTACCTGGAAAAAGGAATGAAATTAGACACCCTACCAAGTATCCTTTTTTAGGTTATAGGAGTATAACAGAACAAGATTAGTAGAAAAGGTTACACATTACTTTTTCTTACCTGATAACTAGTGACTAACAGGGTGATGAGAGAGATGAGGAGTTTTTAATTATTGCAGCTACAGAACAGAGAAATTATCATTTTCTAAAAATAAAGATCATGCGTTTATATTGACGTTTCTAGAATATCTCAAGTCTCTTCTGCCTTGCTCTAAGAGCAGAGTTTCTAGTCTGCCATCTCAGAGCATGAATTGTAAAGTCTGACTCCCTGGGTTCAAACCCAGGCTTCACTATAGGAATATACTAATTTTTTAGTATAGATTAATATATTTTTAAGTGTCTTCATTACAAAATAGGAATAAATATAGTCCCTCAACTCCTCTAATAAATATAAAATAAATTTCAATTTCAATAACACTTTAATTGACAAACAATTCAAGTAAGAAAGAAATGATACTGAATTCAGTAATAATTGATAACTCTTGGACTCTCTTGAAACAAAGTTCTAAAAGTCAAGATTCTAAAATGAATAACAATAAATCCAGGGCACAATCAAAGGAAAGTAGGAAAAGAGTCTATTTTTATACTTAATTCATTTCTGAACTCTAAATCACACAGGCTTCAATTATTAAGTACTACGAGGGTTAATGTTTTGAAATGAAGGATTTGCCTCTTAATGTGAAATCTGCAGTTCATCATAAAGTTAAGAAAGTAATGTCCTTAGCCTAGTTACTCTCCAGAGAAGCTCTTCTCTCTTTGTGCTGTCTGCAGCACCTACTAAAGAGAGACTGGGGAAGAAGAGGTATTTCCTATATGAAAACATGGCAGAATATCAATGGGTTGAAGTAGTGCAGTTTCTCATAAGGCACTGAATATTCTACACTAATCATTTTGCTGGAAATCCAAATATTTTTTTGTGGAATTTCTTAGGTTTATAAAGTTTCACCATAAAACTAGAAATGTATTATTTAAAGTCACCTGAACATAATTGAAGTAACCGACAATATAATATTCAAAAAACATAATCATAAACGTAAGTTAGAAAAATAAAACATTAAATCTAAAAAAAATCTAAGAAACTTTAAAATTCTACCATAAGGTGGTGGTAACATTTAAATATGGAAAGATCAAGTCACAATATTTTCTTAATTTTAACTAAAACTTTTGTATTCTTTAAACTATTAATATTTATGACTATCCTATTAAAGGAAATTATTTTTTGCATATCTAATGTTATGTTATGTCCCTTTTAAAATAATTTTATTGATTATATTTTATTAAATAGATATGAGAACTATTTTATTAATTTTAGTATTTCTAAGTATCTTAAAATTATTTTTCATTCTTTTTCTTGATTTTTGTCCATGTAGACTTCATATTCCCTTATTTCTAGGTTCTTTTTTTTTTTTTAATCTCTACACCCAACGTGGAGTTCAAACTTACAATCCTAAGATCAAGAGTCACAAGCTCTACCAACTGAGGTAGCTGGGCACCCCATTTCTATCCTCTTTTTGAGAACCTAGTAACAAAAGAAGTTCACCATCCCCTTCTGGAGCTAAGATTCTGTGCCTAAGCTCATAGTTGTAACATGTTTTTCTTGACCTTGGCTCAACCAGTGCCTAGAAAACCCAAATCAGAGGTGAGGGAATGGTTAAAGTAAGAAAAAAAGGCAGTCTGGCTGAAAATATGGTAAGAGTTAATTAGATTAGCTAGGTAACAAGATCTCATCAAATTAGTTGACATATACCAACTGGTACATCTCACTGGGGCTATCTAAATTCACAGAAATAATTGTCTCCTGGATTTGCACTTTGGAATTCACACGGGCTGCTTTGATAGAGATGCTGTCCCATTCAACTAAGAGGAAAATGAGCAATTATTGTTTATAGGATATCAGTTCCAAGCATATTAGGTAAAGTTATGTTTAACATCACCTAGTCAATTAAATTCATATAACAGCGTAGCAAATATGTACTCTTGCTTCTCATGATAATAGTGTAGGTATTTGCACTAGCAGAAAAGTAGGTGTCAATGCAAATCCTTAGGCCTATGAAAGGGCCCCCCAGTTATGTTCCATTGGAAGCACAGATTGACTTTCTTGAAAAGTATTAAAGTTGAGGGAGGTTTCTTTTGTAGAGTAAAAACCAAAAAAGCCCTCAAGTGGTAATACAAAGAATTTCCTTAAATATGAGACAGACACAGGAATCTGGAGGAAACCTGAGGCTTCCAAAGGAAAGTGAGCATATAGCCAGCAATCAAATTAGGGTTGTGAGGTTGTGCTATGAGTTGAGTAAAGGAAAACCATAGTTTCTAGGGTCCCTGCAGGAATGGAGGAACTATTAATGAGGAAATAGCTTGTGTGAGGGGAAAAAAAGTAGTAGTATAACTAAGGTACATTAGGTAAAGGTCATCATGGTGGGGTAGACAGAAACACATTTGGAGGAACAAAACAGAAATATAAGTATGGAGGGCAATAATGTCTTAGATTTGAGAGAAAAAGAAGGACCAGCATCAGAAGAAGACAGCTGGTCTTTAAGTGATTGAATAGGTGCAGATAAAATATACTGAGGATGCTGAAGGGCCTGACTGAAATTTAATTGGGAGAACCATTTTCTGGCTTCTTCATATGAAGTAAAGAAAGCAGACCATTATCTAGGGGGGGATTCTGGGCCCCTGAAATTCAAGAGCTCTTCAAAGGTGGACAACTTGCAGAGGCAGCAAGAGCCCAAAAGTTGTCAATGCGATTCTAAATTATCCTTAGTAAAATTTTGCCAATTTGAAGGTTTAGAAAATAATTAGTGCCACAGTGGTGAAGCATATAGTCTGCTGGAGGGTGGAAAGAGGGTGCCCAGTAATTGAGGTGACCTAGGAGACAGCAGGATCAAATAGGAAAAAGGAGTCAAATAGGAAAAAGCAGTGCCATGAACAGTCTCCATCTGAGTCTCTAGTGTACTCCTTATTGAGAAGCTGAAAGACTTGCTCTGAGCAATCCTTGGCTGAGAAGTAAAAAAAAAAAAAAAAAAAAAAAAAAAAAAAAAAAAAGAAAAAGAAAAAAAGAAAGGCCTCACAAAAGAGCTGGGTGTTCCTGCTTCAGAGTCAGGGAGCAAATCTTTCTCTCCTGACCAGAAGAAAGGCCAAAAGAGTTCTGTTCAATAGAGAGGGCCAGAGATTAAATCTTCCCTCAAAAGAACCAAGAATGATTCTACTTAGGAAGAGTCTCGGACAACATAAAAGAGCCAGGAAAAGTCCTGCACAAATAGAAAAGAACCAGAAAGAGTCCTGATCAGTCAGAAAAGGACCAGCAAGAGCACCATTTAGTAGAACTGAAGTAACTCCCTGTTATGCAAGTATAGACAAATGTCCAGAGCACTGGATTGATACTCACCACCGTGGATCTCAATTTCTGCAGCCAGACCAGAAGGACGAAAAGGGCCCCAGAAGTCGGCATGAATACTTGGGTGAAAACATCAGGGTCTGAGGGCATTCAGCAGTCTTCCCACATCATAGCACCAGACACTGTCGAAAAAAAAAAAAAAATCTGTGCTTAGATTAAGAGAGGGTTTATTCAGAAGACGAAAATGCTCCAATCTCAGAAATCCACAAGCATCTGAAAATCAAACAGAATTAAGTTTGTTTGGTTGGTTGGTTGTTTAACAGGGTAAAGGGAACGGCAAGTAGAGATAAGCAAAATTTCTCAGGGGAACCTAGACAAGAGAAAATGATCACTGGGTGAGACAGAAAAAAAAAAAAATCTCACTTTGTTGAGTTGATTCTCAGAATAACCTGATAAAAGGGTCACATTCTACTTTTTTTAGAGCTTTTTCAGGCTTATGGGAACAGAGTTCAGGGGACTGTAGGAAAGAGAGATGTCAGACTGAAGTTTAGTCAAGACAAAACAGAAGGTAAGAAAGAAGCAACTGTGAACATTTAGTCAGTCTCTATTTTTTTCTTCTTTCTTTCCAGTTCAGGCAGAAGAGCCACACCACCCATAATTTGTGTAACTGCCATGGCTGCCACAGTAATGAAGCTGTGGCGAGTTGATCTCCCTTTACTTGCCACACAACAGTTCTTCAGCACAGTATCTCAAAGGTGATCAATGTATGAACTGTCAGTGTCCTTTTTACCACAATCAAGGAGGTCAGTTATGTGTCCTCAAATATGTGACAATCTAATCTCAAAATCCCATCTCTAAGGTCTGTGTCCTGGAGCACACTCTGGTACCAGTAACTTTCTCAATTAGGGTACTGGCAGCAAACAAGAAACACACAACTAGAATTTTTTTGTTATTCTAATAAAGGCCTATTTCTAGAAGTGCGAGGAAATTTCAGGGTAAAATACAACAGTGTAGCACACAGTGTCTTGCAACATTTAAAGACTATTACCATCCCTAAACATGACATCCAAAGAGAGTGAGAACATAGTTATGAAAATGTAAGCCACAGCCTGAAGGTTAACAGGGAATATCAGATTATTTTACTATTCTCTGAGTTTCAATGTATATTGCAAGTATCAGTGCATTTCAACACTAAACAGCATGCTTAACTGTTTAACACTAAAAGGGATCAATAACAAGAATTCAGTACTTCAAGGAAACACAATTCACCCCAAACAGTACTATTGTCATTTAAAACCTATACCATTCACATGCCAACAATAAATTAGAAAACACAATAATTAATATTTCTGCAGCTACACATTTTCTAATGTCATCCACTATTTCCCTAATGTTTCCAATGTACAGTTATGTGTGCTAACACAAAGATATTTCTTGTCATTATTAAGTTATTCTCTTTCTCAGTCTTTCAAGATTTTTTACTACATGTGATAAAGTAGTGTTATTTCAACTTAACTATAACATCATTGTGAAGTTATTAATAATAACAGGTAAATGATTAGCAGAGATAACTGGAGAATGTGGCCTCTAACTCGGATAATTCATATCATAAAAATCTTGTTTTCATTCATATGTTCATGAAATTGGGAAAGAAAACCCACAATGTTTCCATTATCTAGACAATTGTCTAATTATTCACCATAATTCAAATGTACAGCTTATGAGTTAACCATCACAATAATACTGAAAAAGAAAATCTTTATCTTTTGAGATATTAAATAGAAAACATATATAACATGGGGATTATATGGGGAAAAATAATTAAACTTCTTCAGTTCTCCAGAGACTAAAACTATATGTTCTCAAAGGCATACGGTTGGAGTAATGTTTATGCTGAATTTGGAAGCAATACAAATCTTTAAAAACACCGGACCAAGAAAATTGGATATGGCCTAACACGCAGAGAGGACCCAAAGGTATTATTTACAGCATTTCTTAATATATGAACTTTTCAAGCATTTGGGAATGATCAAATATATTTGAAGTGTGTTTTTCCTGTTTAAAAGAGTAAACAACTCCTTGGGCAAATCTGTTCTCAAAGATTTTATCTGCACTAAGATAAGCATCTACACAGAAATTTAAAGAAAATCTCCAACGCGTCTGAAATATATTTGTAACTTCACAGGACACTGTTTATGAATGGTTGTATCAAGCTATGGAAGGTAAAAATGTTAGTAAGTTGAATTTCCTGTCTTACTCTACACACCAAAATTGTGTTGCATAGAGATTTTCCTGAAACGATTATGTCCTACTCAATGCCGCTCAGTATTTTTCTTAATTATAAACCAAGAATGTATGTTGCACATACTACCTTAGCTATCTACACCTAACCATCCATATAGCATTTCAGTCTCTACTGTCTGGAACAAAGAAGCAAATAAATCCATTATATTTTTCTCTGTGTGTGTGTGTGTGTGTGTGTAATACAACTTATTACAACATGCAATTCCATATTGAAATAAATGGAAATTATATTTGTCTAAGTTGATTGCTCATTATATCTTATATCAAATCTTCAGTGTAAAATCAATAGATGCTTTAAATCTTTAAATATTCCATTTCTAATACAATATTTTAGCCAACAGAAAATATTTCAATACACTTTTGTTGAAAAACTAATGGCATTTTTACAATATTTTATCTTTTGGTGAAATAGATTAAATGATTAAAGCTTTTACTTTAAATTGTAAAATATTAGAATGTCAAAAATACATGAAGGTGAACTTATTATTAGTAAGGTTTCTAATCAAGTTTTATTTTCATCAGTTTGTTGTTATTATTGAATATTGGAGTGGACAAGCTATGACAAAGGTTCAAAATATCAGGTTCCTAAAATGCTGATATTTAACTATCAATATATTTGCTCTCTATTTTGGACAGAGATGGTTCAAGCATATGGAAAATCTTGTCAACAGTTTAGGGGGAAAATACAATAGAGAAAAAAAATTAAATCCACCTGAAATCCACATACAATCAAACACAATTTCCAAAACGTGGCTCTGTTTTCATAACACCATTCCTAAGACAGGGTGTTCAAGAGATGGAATTTTCCTTCCCACTGCCTATTCTTATGAAACATTACTTCTTTTGCAGAGTGGCCAACAATGTTTAAATTACATTCCTCTAGGTAAAGATAATGTAGACAAGGATAGTTAAGGGGAGACACAGAGTAATTACTCTCTGACATAGAAGTTACCTGGAGATACCTCTAATATTAACGTGCCCTACATTTCACAGACAGCTTTGACACTTAGTGGACTTATGTGTAAACTAGAAATTCCACAGGCAGATTGCAAAAGAAATTTCTATTCTGTGGAAAAAAGGTTCCCAAAGTACTTTTTGGGTACTGAACATGTTTTATATTATAATTCCTTAAAATATATGCACAACCCACTTCCTTGTTTGTTGTGCTCTATACCATGCATCATCTGATATACTAATGATTTATATTTATTTTGAATATTATTGCTCACCAACTAGAATTTAAGCTTCTTGAGGTAACGCATTTTTGTCTCCTTTGTTAACTGGTGTATTGCCTGATTCTAGAACAGGATCTGGCACAAGATAGGCACTTAACAATAATGTATCAAATGAAGGAGTGAATATAATGATGCAGAAAAGGACACTATTCACAATTCTTTTACCTATCATGTCAGTAGTGTGTAAGAGTCTACGATTACAAACTAGTTTTTTTGGAGGGGTGGCAGGTCAGAAATGAAGTCTGATTTAGAGGATTTTCAAAATGCACTGAGGTTAATTTTCATAATCCCTAACGTCTCCTGAACTTGTTCATGATCGGTGGCTAGTTACACATATAATGTACTAAAAAATCTTATTACCTGCAAATTAACCACAATGCCCGCAGACTGTGCTCTGAGATTTTAAAGGACTGTAATCATCTTCTGTGAAAGCATTTAATGGCATGGCACAGTACAGACACTATCAAAGTTACCCCAGATAGATCTGGATCTTAGCTGGACCTATAGCTCATTTAAAAAAGCCCATTCTTTATCCATTGTAGATACTGCTCTGTGCAGCTAGTAAGTTCTGGACAAGACAATGTGCACATCCCTTTCACTGCTTCTAGATAGCAGACGGCTTTATGCCTCAGGTTGTTCTCAAAATCTGCAATCAAGAAACTCATTTAATGAAGAGTAAGTGGGATTGTCAATTTCTGCTCCAAGACTATTTTCACACTGTTTTAAAATTTTATTTTCCTAAGTTGTGTTTTCTGGGTATATTTTCACAGAGCACCTACTCAATCATATATAATATTTATATATCTCTTAGGTAACCCTGATAGCTGTTATTCTGCTTACCTAGTATAACTTACATAAATCAGACTAATTTCCTTGGGGACTAAGTCCAGGAAGAGCATTACGAGATCCTGGATACCCTTAAGACTGAGTGGTCAGATGGATATTTGGAAAGCCTTCAGCTTCATCTCCGTGTTCCCAGTCCAATTTATAACAGACCAGGATCACAGAGAAGATGGTTATGTTTGATTATTATAAGATTTCTAGCAAAGGAGCAAAAAAAAAGTCTCCTATTCCTGATGATGTCAGTAATTATGGTGGATAGGAAGAGAAGAGGGCCAATAAAGTATCCCACGAACTATCAGAAATCCTCCCTGATTTTCCTCAAAGCCTCCAGTCTACTATTCGGTTATGGAATATACATATATGTGTATACTATATAATATATACATATTATATATGTATATATATTATAGCATATATATATATATTATATAGTATACATACATATACATGAAAAGTTGTATTAAACCATGTTCTCTCTCAGAACCTTGCCAGCTTCCCTCAGGCCTTCCATCAGATGAAGTTGGCCCTACCTTGAGGGACCCTGAAGGAGGAAGGAAATATGACAAAGCCCCGTATCATCTTTCACTAGGCTCATTTGCAATAACCTCGTTAGCTTGGAAGTATGTCCAGACTTCTGCCTCTTGTCTAAATTGTTCTGTTTGATTTGCTCCTTCTTGTTTTCATTGGCCTTGCTTTTCCCACCTTCTAGTCTCCGTATCAGTAGCCTCAACTGAGGTGTGCATATACCTTGAAGTAACTCCAAGGGACATACTGCAAAACATACTTTTAAGAAAATAAATTTTCAGCTCCTTAGCTTTCATTTGTAGTCTCTCCCGAACTTGAACTACATCAGAATTCTCCTGTTGTCAGGGCATCATGCAGATTCTTTTTTCCCATTCCCTTTTATAATCATGCTTCTCATACTCTACAAAAGAAAGCATACCTTTCACTCATCCTAAGTCTTATTATTGTGCATTGCCCTGGGTTATTAATAAAACCTCAGGGTGCTAAACAAAGGCAGAGTTCAAAATGGAAAAATTCTATTGGTGAGCGTTCATTAATCAAGGCATCTGAACTTATTCTAGGGCTTCTTGTCTTTTTCTGTTTCATGCATTTTTGTGTTAAGGGCAAAATATGACATTAGAAACTAGCTACTTTTACTTGTTTCTGGATATTTGGATTTCAGATATATTGGATGTGGTGCAGCAGGAGTAAAGACAAACTTTTCTCTTCTATCCACCAACTATTATTAAAGGATATAACACTTGTAAGGGAGAGCCCCAGGATAGCACTGCACACAACACTGCAAATAAATATTGAACAGGGTGACAGTCTCTGTGCCTTATCTATGTTAGAATAGGGATATTTGAGATTTGTTTTTTTTAAAGCTGAAAAATAATATTTCCCTAGTATATGAACACCTTTATTCCTTCTTCATTTTTACTATTCTATACAATAAAGCAGAACCTTGTGTAGGTTTTCATTTGCCTGTGTCTTTCTCTGGGTCTTGTTTGCATATTTTCCTTATTTGAAGGTAGAGAAAGTGAAAATTTTCATATATACTTTCAGCAGACCAACATTACAATTTCACACACACTATATATAAATTCCTTTAAGTTCTAGGAAGAAACATTCTCACTGATATTTCTAATATCCCTAAACTCTGGAACCTCACCCATCCGTAATATCCCCCTTGTGCTTACACCTGTTCTGTTTGTGTGATGGTCAGCTAAATGTATCAACTTGGCTTGGCACAGTACCCAGTTATTCAAACAAAAATTAATCTAGGTGTCACTGTAAAGATACTTTGTAAATGTGATTAACAGCTATGATTACAATTAGGTGACATTAAGTAAAGAAGATTATCCTGTATAATCTGTCAGGCCTGATCAAATCAGTTTAAAGGCCTTAAGAGCAGAGATGAGGTGTCCCTGACAACGATTTTCTGCCTGGACTGTGGTATCAGTTCATGTGCCAAAATTTCCAGCCTGCCCTTCCTGATGGCCTGCCCTATAAATTTCAGACTTGTCTAGCCATCCTCCAAATCACACAAACCAACAGAATCTGTATCAGTTTTCTAAATGCCTTATAAGTTATTACAAAAGGTTGGCTTACAACAGAATTCTTTTTTTTCTCCCAGTTCTGAAGGCCAGAAACCAGATCAAGATGTCAACAGGGCCACACTCTCTCCAGAGGCTCTAAGGAGAATCTGTTCCTATTTTCTTCCATGGTCTGGTGATTTCAGGGATTCCTTGGCTTGTGGCTATATCATTCAGTATCTGCCTCTATTGTCTCATTGCCTCATCTTCTTCCTTGTTTTCTCCCCTAAGTGTGGGTTTCAAAATCCCCTCTGCTTGTCTATTATAAGAATACATTTCACCAAATATAGGATACATGGGGATAATTCAGGATAAGTTCCTCCTTTTAAATATCCTTTACAAAATCACATCTTTTGCCATTTAAGTTAATATTCATTATTGCCATATAAGGTAGTATTCAAAATTTCTGGAAATCAGAATGCGAAATATCTTTTGGAAGGCTATTTTTTGGTCTATGGTAGGACACCTTTCACTCTGCAAGATTCCTGTCTATCCCACAAAATATATTCACCTGATCCCAACATACCCAAAGGTCTCAAATCATTATAGCATCAATTTAAATTTCAAATCTCATCTAAATGTCATCAGACTAAAAGTCTCAAATCTCATCATCTAAATCACCTAAATTGGGAATGAATGAGACTCTGCTTATTATCCACCTTGGGGCAAAACTTCTCTCTTCAATCTATGAAACCGGAAAATAAATTATATGGTCCCACAATACAATGGTGACAGGCCTAGTATATCAGTTATACACTTTCCTATTCCCAAAGAGATAATGGAAGGCAGAAAGGAACTACCAGTTCCAACCAATTTTGAAATCCAGAAGAACAAAATCTATTAGGTTTCAAGTCCTGAGTATAATCCTCTGTGACTTGAAGTTCTGCCCTGTGATCCTATAGCTCACTTCTCTTGGTCTGCAGTTTATTCCTCTAGACTTAAATGTTCTGTCCTTGGTGTCATTCTTACTTTTTCTTCAGTGGTAACACATATTTGCATGTTTCATCAGCTTGTTCCATGCCTGAAGAATTTTAGGAGTCTAGCAAATGTTTTGCTTGACAGTTCCTTCCTCAGTGCATCCCTTTCTCCTTGCATTTTACTATA
Organism: Ursus maritimus; assembly: GCF_017311325.1. Taxonomy (NCBI): domain Eukaryota; kingdom Metazoa; phylum Chordata; class Mammalia; order Carnivora; family Ursidae; genus Ursus; species Ursus maritimus. The sequence continues at coordinate 19,644,171 of NW_024425452.1, read as the reverse complement.
AGCAGCGATAACAAATCAGCCTGCACCTTAAACACTGCCTGAAAGTTAAATATCCACATCCTTCACTTACAAGTTCTGCTTTCCATACAACTATAGCATGCAATTTAGCTACGTTTTCTGCCTATACAGTAGAAATAAGTTTTCAATAACATGTTCCTCATTTCCTTCTGAGCTCCCACCAAAAGAAACTTTCTGTTCATATTTTTATCAACATTCTATGTATACCATATATGTATTCTCCAAGGTAATAAACTTATCTTCTATACTCTTCATTTCCTTCTAATTCCTAACCTATCATGTACTTCCAAAGATACTTCCACACTTTTAGGTATTTGCTTTATAGCAACAATGTGCTTCTGATACCAGAATCAGTTTCCCAAGGCCACATGAAAACTTACCACAGCTGAATGACCTAACATAACAGAAAATTTTTCCCTCATAGTTCTGAAGGCCAGAAGTACAAAATCAAGGTGTCAACAGGGCTACACCTCCTCCCGAGACTCTAAGAGAAATTCCATTCTTTATTTCTTCCAGGTAACTACAGATGTCCTTTGGCTTGTGGCCACATCATTGCAATCTGTGTTTCCATGGTCACTTTGCCGCCTCCTCTATGTGTCTTCTCTTCTGTATACCTATTTCATAACTCTCTGCTCCCATCCCTTATAAGGATACCTGCGAATGCACTGAGAGAGTCCACCGGGATGATCCATGACAACCTCCCTCTAAGAACCCATGATCTTATCACATCTTTTGCTCATATAAGGTAATATTCATTTCAAAAAACGAACTTTCAATGAAATGAATTAATTTATCAGAAACATTTTCCTGATTAATTGTCCTGTTTCGAAAGGCACATTTATGTTTTCACTAATTCTCTTGAACTGTCCTTCCAACCACAGAAACAACCTGTTTCTCAAAAGAAAAACAAACTTGGCAATGACTTTCTAAATTTTTATGTCCCAAATCCTATTTCCATTTGGAAGAGAAAAAAAAAAAAAAAGAAAGATTTTAGGGACATTACATGTTCATTTCTCTTTTCCCAAGACTGGTCCTCCTCATCCCACAACTCACTCATGTATCGCTTCTAGATCACTTAAATATTGTGTTCAACCACATATGTGCACTCTAAATCATGATGTTTTAGAAATCTTTTTTTTTTTTTTTAATGTGGTTGAACAGAATTGCTTCTTCACAGCAAGGAATGAGCACATACTTATTGTTTTTATTGAAAGGATATTTGCCTTTTTTCTTCCTGGGAATATTTCAAAGCAAAATTGAATATCACAGTAACTTTTAGCAGAATAATACAACAGAATCTCCATAGAGTACTGCAAAATAATTAAGTAGAATGTTGAAAGCAAGGTGAGACAAGGACTGAAATGCCATACTATCAATTTTATATCTAAAAATAATTCTAACTAGTTTACCTGCAAGTTACAAATCCTTATAATCTTGTTTTATACTGTATGCCAACATTACTTTTCTTAGGCAATTGCTCGTATATAGGGAAACGATGCTATGAAACCAAAGATATCTGATTTTCGTTATGCTTCTTACCTCTGTTTCTCATGGAGCCTTACTAAGTAATCTGAAGAATTTTCCTTCTATTGTCTGAATGATTTAAGTAATTTAGGTAACACAGTCTTCTTTTCCCAGACTCACATCAGTAACTTCATTTGCTTAGACACCGTCTAAAGTGACCCTAGACAATATAAAATGCCAAAAGATATGTATATATATTTGGAAAATATAAAACATGTGGTACAAAATTCTAAATCAGCTTTATATGTTTTCAGTGATCTTCAAAGTATGATTTGAATCAAGACCTTACATGTGTATGCTTGATAATAACCTGAAATCATACTCATTTCTGACACAGCAGGTTTTTGATAGCTCTGTAAAAAACAGAACATCATTACTTCAGGCAAGGTGACAAGGATAATCACGTTCTATAATTCATGTTTAATACCTGAATGCCAGGGAAGAATCATTATGTCCTTGGTCCAAAATTTTTAGACATACTACATCATCTGCCTTCCAAAAAAATATTTGTGAGAATTACTAGAGTGACTCCAGTTCAAAGAGACTGCATTAGATTTTTGTCAGCTTTTGAAAATGTTGTAATTCAAAGTAATACTTGAACTGCTAACACGCAATACAGAGTTTATAGCTTCCTTACAGTAGTAACTCTCTTCGGAAGTCTAGAAGTCTGATGAAATCTTTTTATCTGCACCTTTTGTCAAATAAAGTGGCATCTCATGAAAAAGAAGTTGGAAGCATTTAGAATATAAAATACAGCTATGTTTTTGCTTAAAAACTATATTTGAAAATATGTGTGTTTTTGTGTGTTTGTTTTCCTTAGAGTCCAAGTGTTCCTTTTATATCTGGTGATGTTTTGTCTCAAATGAACTAATTTAAATCAATGTGCTTTATTAATAAAGTTAAAAATGAGAAGGCTCCCATGCATAATATGATCTTGGGTTTGCTTCTTTAAGGTGTAAATACAATAGATGCTGACTATGTCTGGAGTTACCAATATAACTTGCTGCATGTGTAAATACTGCTCTCACCATGTACAGTCTTCTTCCTGCATTTATCATGTAAATGTTCAAGCATGCAGAATATATGTTTTATACATCACATTTCCATTCTTCTTTTCCTGATATTTTCAAAGAAAGAAAATCACTATTTTTTGTGTGTGCACTGAGAATTTCTTTTCATTTAAAACTGCTGCAGTTTTAGTTGAACAATGATATTGCTGATAACGATTTTTAGAAATATTATCAGATTTCTTTAAAACTACATTACTTTTATTCTTTCTTCAGCTTATCAATGCCTATCTCCAGGAATTTCTTCTGGTGTAGACTCTTTTAAATTTCTAGCATTTGAGTCTGATATGTACCATAAGTGATTCAGACAAGAATTGGTCATTGGACTCTCACCCTTTCCAAGGGGTAATCTACCCAGTGTGGTCTGTTGTGCAAGGTGAATGAGAAACAAACCAAATGACTAGCAATTGTAGCTCCAAAGAGATTATTCATTAGACATCTCTAAGTGCTGGAATATATAACCTATAGAGATATAAATCTCTGCCTCCTGGTAGCTTACATTCTTTTGGGAAGAGACAGATTTACAACCAATAAAGAATAAACCTAATAGAATTGGTAAGTGGAGGCGAAAACAAAACAAAACAGTAGAGCCAGACTCTTTGTGGAAAGAGGTTGATTTAAAATTGGTGGGTTCAGGATAAACCTTTTTGAGAAACTAAGAAGTGGCATCTGAGTCAAGACTATGGTGATGGGAAGATAAAACATGGAGCTATCTGGGTAAACAGCATTCCATGCAAAGGAAAGACCCAATCCAAAGCCTTGAAGCAGTAGCGAGCTGTGCTGTGTTAGGAGCAACTGGGAGGCCAGTATGATTATGACAGAATGAGCAGGGTGAGGTCGTAGAGAGATCAGTAGTAGATGATGTCAAAGAAGAAACTGAGCCAGTTCATGTAGGGCCTTGTAGGATAATACAGGGATAGATCATCACAGAGCTATGTTTCCCATAGGTTCTGAGACCTTTGACTCAGGGCAGCTTATTGAAAATATACATTTACCTCATTTCTTTACACTAGAATAAAACAAGGAACATATAAATTAGAAAAACCCTGAGGCACCTGAGTGGCTCAGTAGGTTGAGAACCTGATTCTCGGTTTGGGCTCAGGTCATGATCTCAGGGTCGTGAGATTAAGGCCTGCGTTTAGCTCTAAGCTGAGTGGGTAGTCTGCTTGAGATTTTCTGTCTCTCCATCTCCCTCTGCCCCTACCCCCACTTGTGCACACTCATGTGCGCTCTTTCTTCCTCTCTCTTGCTGTAAAATAAATAATCTTTAAAAAAATCCTAAAGAACTAGAAAAAAATAAAAAGGACACTTGTAGTCCATACAGAAATTTTGGAAGATACACAGTAAATGGGATCAATTTGACCGTGAAAACCATCGGTAATGACAAACTCACAACCCCTTGCAGGCAAAAAAGATCTCAGAAAAGACAAGGGTGTTTTTGTTGTTTTGCTTGTTTTGGCTAAAGGAGGGATGGGAGAATGGTTCTGGGAAGTTATCAGCATTTATAAATAATCACCATTGAATGCCTACTTTTTTTAGGAGAGCTGATAGGTGCATATACCTCTATGGTAAAGCCGAAAGTCTGACTCATAGCAGGGAGGAATGCTTAGAACACGTGGCTCAGACTACGAATCATCTAGGTGCCCAGTATCCAGTTTAAATGCTCAGGGGACAGAAGTTAGGCAGAACAATGACAACAGTGACTTAAAAATCTTGGAGAGTCTTATTTAAGTCTATTAAAAAAATTAATAAATAATATCACACGAAACCTATATAATGGCATACAATAGCAAAAGTCAATATGGCATTTTTGATATCATAATGATTCCAGATGAATATATGCAAATGTATGCACATTATAAGTCTGGTTAAAATAGATATATATGGATATTGATTGATAACCGTGTTATCAACACAAAGCGTACATGCTTTTCAAGTAATATTTAACAATTGTCTCTATAATAGAGCATAAGGAAGAACCCAATCCAATACAAAAGTTCTTTTGACCACAATAAAATATATAACATATAAATATTGTATATATTCTTATACTTCATGAAAATATAACATGTAATGAAATAAATACTAAACGATAGTCAATCCAAAATCTCTTATCATGGAAATTTTAGAAATTCAGAAATAAACAGTGATAGTCTTAGATTAGAAAAAAATCTATATAATATTTTTAAGGTTTTATATTTATTGTATATTCTAATAGAATACAATATAGGAAACTTTAATCTAATCTTTCAGCACTAGAATATAGAAAAGTACAAAGTATAGTAGTCAAAATACTTAAATCTAAGAGCAATTATTATTTATGATAAAAATTACAAATGGAGATAGAAGTTGAAAATAGGTGGCAAAAAGGAGTTCTGATGATTTGAGAGACAATAGTTGAATGTTTTGGCAGGACAGATGTAAAGTATAATTTTTTCTTATTACTATAATATTTTGCCCTAAATCCCATTAACAGTAATTCTTTTTAAAAATACAAATTTTGGGGGCCCCTCGGTGGCACAGTTGGCTACGCGTCTGACTCTTGGTTTTGGCTCAGGTCCTTATCTCAAGTTCCTGCAAGTCCTCCATCAGCCCCAAGCTCAGCAAGGAGTCTGCTGAAGTTTCTTTCTCCCTCTGCCCTTCCCCACTCCCTCTCTCTCTCAAATAAATTAAAAACAAAATAAAATACAAACTTTTCCCACAGATATGTTAAATGTGCATCTGCATAATCATATACACACACTTTAATGTATCAATAAGTAAACTGATGAAAACATATATAATAACCAACCCAAAAGAAAATGGAGTAGCCCGCCATCAGCACTGAGAAATTTTGTTTCCTTCCTAAGTTTTTATTCATCTGGTAAAAACTTACTTATTAAAAAAGCTTAATTTTCAAATTAAAACTAATTTGAAGATAAAGCAAATTTGTTTCTGTAAAAAGTCACGAAATATAGGCCATCTTCAATTTTAAATCCACTTTGGATTTTTTAAGGCAAATTACACATCATTTATGTTTGAAATCATATAAACTATACCTGGATATATTCTATTTACCAGCTCTAAAATGGACGCTCCAAGCCCATATATTCATGCAGCACATCATATGAGTCACACAGCACGTGTTAGTCACTGTCCTGAGTGTTTGGCATATACAATGGTGACAAAGACCAAAAAGAAAAAGTTTTCTTGTCTTCAATGTCTTACATCCTGTTAGAGGCTGACAAAAATGTTCAAGATAATCTAGCACTAACAATTGCCCAGTCGGTTATAAAGAGGAGTAGGATGGGGGATTGCTAGTTAAGACAGGTAGAACTTTCTGAGGAGGTAATATTTTAGGTGTTGTGGTATGAATCTTAGACCTTTCTGAGGAGGTAATATTTTAGGTGTTGTGGTATGAATATACAGTATAGTGAAAGAATGTTCCAAGCAACAGGAACAACCAGTGGAAGTTTTCAGAGGCAGAAACCTGTGTGGGCTAGCTAGGGGAGGAACATAAAGAATATAGTGGCTTGAATGTGTGAATCGTGATGGGGGAACAATAATGAGAGAAGAGGAAGAAGACGAGGAGGTAGAGGGAGTTATATGGGTCTTTATGGAGAATTTAGATCTCATTCACAATGTGAGTATTTAGAGCTATTGAAGGGGTTGGGTTTTAAGCAGAGGAATTGTACGATCCCATGTACATTTTAAAACATCATCCTGGGAACAAATTATAAAGAAACAAAAACAGAAGCAGGGGGACCTCAAAGGCATTATACTAAGTGAAATAAGACAGAGAAAGACAAATACTGCATGATCTCTCTTATATGTGGAACCTAAATAGATAGATAGATAGATAGAGAGATAGATACGTAGACAAACAGTTAAATAGCTAGAGATACATACATACATACATACCAAACTCACAAATATACAGAACAGATTGGCAGTTGCCACAGGCAGGGGGTAAGGGATGACCGAAATGAGTAAACTGTTTTTGTTTCTGTTTAAATAAACTGAAATGTAAAAAGAAGAAGAAGAAGAAAAATAGAAGCAGGGAAAGTAGGCAGGAGACTACTTCAGATTCTGCAAGATGGCATGGTGAGGACAGTGACTTGGATTAGGGTGGTGACAGTAGAAACAGAAGTGGATAGTCAGGATATATTTTGGTGTTAAAAATCAGCAGAAAATGCTGATATCTTGATTATGTGAGGGATGGAGGAAAAAGTTATAACGACGATTCCTAGGTGTTTGGCTTGACCAACGTGGCTGGCTGCAGTGAACTGGTGCCTGGGCAGGGAATGAAGAGTTTCATTTAAATTTAATGTGGGATACTAACCTGATATCCAAATCCTCATGATATTAACACAAATGATACAATCAAATAAACATCATCTTGTGGTTTTAATTAAGGAAGAAATTATAATCTATTTTATCTCGTTATATTATTAATTAGATTACTTTTTTGGGAATCCTATTAAAATCTGTTTAAATTCCTCACCAAGTGGTGCTGTCTTACTCCCTTTCTGAAGAGGTTAATTATTGAAAATGCCACAAAGACCTGTTTCTGGAACTGAACATAAAACAGTCTTAGAAAACAGTATTATACTGAGATACAAGTTAATTCTCTTGGTAATTCTTACAAAAATCTTTTCAAAGGAAAATATTTCAAAGTAATTTTGTAGCCATGCTGTGTTATTATACTCATTTCAGGTATGTCATGATTATTGTATTTTTATAATCTGGTACCCCTTTTATACATGTTTAGATGTCTCTTAGAAAATGACTAGGGAGAAAAAAAGAAAGAAAAGAAGATGACTATGGAGATTACTAACCACTGCAGCATGAAAGTCATACACTTCATATTTTATGATCCAGAACAGATCCAATAGTGTATCCCTACCCCCAAGATTATATTGCCCTGAATTGTTGCGTATAATCTAACCTGGTATTTTTGAGTTTCTGGACATCCTAAAAGGAAAACCATTATCAATTAAAAAAAAAAAAAAAAGCTATTTAGTAATAAAGAAAATTTAGTTTTAGATTGAAATTCACCACCATTTGTATATATTTAGGGAAGGCATAAATCACTTGACAGTATATTTGAAATAGATAATTTAAAAAGAGGTCACAATACTTAAAAGTAGAATAGGTCATTGCAAATGTGAATTACAGTATAAAGCTGCCAATAAGTTCATGAGATCTTATATTTTTACTTTATATTTTTTGAGACAAACCCAACATATCCTTTTTAAGAGACTCTTAAACATACAGGTGCATCCTCTATTACCATATTTGATGTAAAATGCAAATTTACTATTCAAATAACTTTACTCCTATTTGACATGAAATCTTAATTATGATAAAGATGATTTCTTTCTTCATATGCATTTGAAAAAAAGCTAATATGAAACTTTTTTACAGCTCAGAAGTACTCATAATTTTATAATAAAACATGACTTACAAATATTAGCTTTATTTTTTCTAATTACCTGTAACACAGACTGAAAAGTCTTATCAGTAAAAAAGGCTAAAAAATTAAGGAAAAAGAGGGGCGCCTGGGTGGCACAGCGGTTAAGCGTCTGCCTTCGGCTCAGGGCGTGATCCCGGTGTTATGGGATCGAGCCCCACATCAGGTTCTTCCGCTGTGAGTCTGCTTCTTCCTCTCCCACTCCCCCTGCTTGTGTTCCCTCTCTAGCTGGCTGTCTCTATCTCTGTTGAATAAATAAAATCTTTTAAAAAAAAATTAAGGAAAAAGAAAAAAAATTAACAAGAATACTTTTTACCAGATACTACTGCTAAATAATTATATATATATGACATATATAAATACAGATTTTGTTTACACTACAGATTTTTTTATTGCTATAAAATCAAATCATAAAATATTTGCTCTTTTATAAGGTGTTCTTTATTCAATATGTGTATCTTCGTGGGTTAATACATGTTTGCATCATTTTTTGATAAGTCACAAAGGATTTATATGTAAATCATGTGCCATAACTTATTAGTGTTTTTATTTATGCATTTTACCATTTATTTTCTCTCTTTTAGGACAAGTGCAAGTTAAAATTACAAACTGCTTTCAAATATATGCCAGTTTTTGGAGGAAAGAAATTTGTTAAAGATGTAACTAATGTGATTTTTTTAATCACCTTTTTTATAATTATTGCTTATTGAGTACTTAATTTATGCTCACTTTCTTCTTAGAAAAACTTCTTTATGTTATTATCAATCTCATTCTAAAGATAAAGAAATTGACATGCAGTAAGTTTCAGTAACTTCCCCCATAGTGCGTCAACTAGGATTCAGAGAGGACTCTGACCTAAAAGCTCCAAACTACAGTATTCTTACTATAGCGTGTTTGGATGATGTGTGATTGCCTGTTATTGCATTGATTCTCATGCATAATGGTAAACTATTTTTCCCATGTCAAAAATGGTACTTTTTTTTACTATGGCCCCCAACACCCAAAACAGCAATATATTAGGAGAAACAATGTGCAGCTTTAGGCAAAACCCTGTTTTTGGCTGGGATTCAAACATGGCTATCTCTGTTTGGTACTCTGGTAGGAAGTTCTTGAAACTAGTTAATTTGCACAAGACTTTTGTTTAAGACAGTTAAATGACCACGTCCTCCAAAGAGTGAATTGAGACCACTGGAGTTTGTCTATACGATGGGTCCCTGACGTACCCCTAGGCACTTGTGTCCAAGCCCTAGGGAGAAAGAAGTAGTTATAAAGATTAACTAAACACTCTGATTGCACTACAATATCGTATCCCTGGGAGTACAAACAGCATTGTTTTGAGGTCCAGACAACAAAGTAGAACCCAGGTGGGGGCACAGACGTCTGTTACCCATCTTTTTAACAATACTACATGACTGTCATTCAGAATCTCAAAACTATAAAGCCATTTTGATTGATCAAGAACTTCAACACATGGTTGATGGCACTCAAGGCCTGAAAGCAATGTGCGTTAGAATGGAATAATGCAGCTGGTGCCTTTTGGTAGAATGAGCTTGTTCAAAACCTATATCCCAAGTCCCCAAGAACTCTAGAAAATGGCTGAGAGAAGACCAGCACAAAAGTCTGAGGAACTCTTTTGTTGAACTGATCAACAAAACATGTGTGATTAATATTAACATGAGTCAACATTAACACATTAGCAAATGTGTATTTTCAAAACCTGAGGTACACTGGCATAATTAGCAGAGTGTCCCTAAACAACCATTAGTAGAGTTGATTTTTGTTGGAAGGAATTAGGCCACACAAGAAATCCACTGTCTTTTAAAATCTCAGCAAACTTTTCCTCAATAAAAATGTCCTGCCTACTTGCAGACATAACTTGTCTTATTTTATGTCAGAAGAATAAGTTTCTAGTCCTGCTTTAACCTTTTAAGTTAAATGTTGCTATGCTAGTTCCCCTTATCTGAGGGATATGTTCTAAGACCCCCAGTGGATACCTGAAACTGCAGACAGTAGTGAACCCTATATATACTGTTGTTTCTGATACATACCTACCTATGATAAAGTTTAATTTATAAATTAGGCACAGTATGAGATAAACAATAATAACTAATAGAACAGTTATGACAATACACTATAATAAAAGTTATGTGAATGTAGTGTCTCTCAAAATATCTCATTGTACTGTATTCACCCTTCTTGTAATGATGTAAGATGATAAAAGGCCTACATGATGAGGTGAAGTGAGGTGAATGATGTAGGCATCATGACACAATGTTAGGCTACTATTGACCTTCTGATGATTCCTTAGAAAGAGGATAATCTGCTTCCAGACTGCAGTTGACCAGGGGTAACTGAAACAAGAGAAAGCAAATCTGCAGAGCAGGGGGACTACTGCAATTTGGAGGACAGACTGTCCTTAAGTAAATAGCGATTTATGAGCCTGATAAAAGCTCTCATAGAAAACCTGGTGAAAGTTAAAACTGACTTTGACATTATTATTTATTTTTTTTAAGAGATTTTATTTATTTATTTGACAGAGAGAGACAGCGAGAGAGGGAACACAAGCAAGGGGAGTGTGAGAGGGAGAAGCAGGCTTCCNGCTGAAGCAGGGAGCCTGACGTCGGGCTTGATCCCAGGACTCTGGGATCAGGACCTGAGCTGAAGACAGACGCTTAACAGCTGAGCCACCCAGGCGCCCCTGACTTTGACATTATATTAAGAACTACCATGTGTCTTATACCTATTGCACATTGTGATGATAATCATACCCACCAAATTCATCTGCCATGAAGATTAAACAATGCGTGTAAATCACACTAACATTAATGGAGCACTGAAAACATGCAAGACATTATTTTAAGCACTTAATGCATAAATTCATTTGCTCTTCACTAAAAATCTACAAAATATGAAAAATAACCATACCTAGAGTAGTAATAATGATAATAGCAGATCTCATAGAACACTTACATACAGGCCACTGTTCTAGGTAATTAGCTACACCTTTATAGAGAGAACCTGAAGCACACAGAAATAGTGAAGCAGATTTCTGGATGTCTCCCAGGTGTTCATGGAAGAACCAGGCTACTCACCAAGGTGGTCAGGCTCCTGCTGCCCATTTAATCACTATTCCATAGCACTTTAGGGAAAGTGCTCCAAAAATGTTGTTGATGATTACCATGCGCCAGAAACATTTCCCACACTATTGATAATCTTCTTATGCATACAAAAATGCCCAGATAGGTTATACATGTGTGGCCCACAAAAGTGTCAGCTGATAACTGTTTTACTAGTACCAAAATCCATGTATTTCTCTACATGTGGGACTGTCTTCCCACTAAAGGAAATGCTGCTATTAACAGGAGTACATTATAGGACGTGCCGGATGATGGAAAATGGGGAAAGACTGAAATGATGCAACATCTAATTATTCTTCCTGCTTCAACTAGAACTAATTTTTTATGTGTTTGATATATTCATGTATTGTTGTTCTTCATAAGACTGCATTTGGAAAAAGAAAATTTGTCAAAAAAAAAAAAGAGGATTGACAGCCTTTCTCTATTAGGGGGAGAACACATTACTTCCCACCATATTCATGTCATCCATGTGATCATCCTACCTAATTTTCCTCATCAAAACATAATACCTGTCCAAGTTTAACCTAGACCTTCAAATTTAGCTCCAATTTCCATTCTGAAGGTTAAAATTTGCATAGAACCATTTACCAGGACTCTACTAACTGGTTCAGTTAATCCTCTCCTCTGGGTTCACTGCATCAGTTATAAATATTATGGTCCGTGCTTCAAATAAGGCCAAATATCAGACAGATGACAGATGATAACTAGCTAGCTAGCTAGCTAGACAGATAATAATTTAAAGTTGCCTCTCATACATCCAGTTTTAGAGATTCACAATATAATAATACCTTACATAAAGGTAAAATAATAACCTTACATTAATAACACCAATTGGTTGATAAATATCAATTCTCTCTCATACCAAGAATGACGCTCAATGCTTAACTTTAAAAGAAAAAAAGAAAAAGATAACATCTTTATAATTTGAAAAAATCAGCTAGAACTAAGCATTTGAAATGCTTCAATGTTTCTATTAGCCATTGAGTTGCCTATAAATACTTATCTCTCAGAAAACCTTTCACCCATTTCTCGTAAATCACTTCAAAGGAAAGCACAGAATGTGGCTTTACCAAGTAAGGCAACATTTCTATTTGCAAAACGTAGGTGGTCGCCTGGAATCTTCTCACTCATCTTCAGTAGATGGTTATCATGGAGATCTTCACTAATTTCCAAAGACTGAGCCTCTTCAAAGAGAATTCCGTAAGTTTGTTTGAATTGACAGTTGGCTAATCAAATACCGTTGGCTATTAGCAAGGAGAGGAAACATTTTTCAGTATTTGAGACACCTTACCTACCAGATTTATACAATATGTAGGTGATACTGGCTTTATGTTTATTTACTTTTGTTATGTTTCCTTCTACTTTCCTAACTCCTTTCACGGCCAATATATCAAGTTCTGTTAAGATGATCATTCAACTACATAAAATTATATCCCTTTAATCAAATACTAGTGATCGACCTCCTCTACAAGGCCTCAGCATATTACTGTGTGTATGTGTTAAGATTAGAAGACTCCTTGAATGTGATTTATGTAAATGGATTCAATATTAAGTTTCAGGTGTTTCTATGTTTGGATCACTTCTCAGAATATTCTGAATAACTTAGAGTGTAACATTCTGAGTCATAGAGTTGGCACCGTTTCATTAGCTAGAGTTAGATTCCCTGGCAAACTGCTCACTACCTTTCCTATCACCCATCTATTAAATTAAAAAGCATTATCCTTCAAAGACCTTTTTATAACTGTATTTGCACATTTATTATGCAGAACACCTCCCTAAAGCCCTTGATATTGTCAATAAGAAACTCTCAGAACTACCAGATAAAGGCTATTTGAAATATTTATCAACCTAGTCCTGTCTGTGTGTTACTCTAGAGACTCGTATTTGAGGGAGCAGTATGAATCTAAGTCCTTTAGTGGTACTGTCCTTGTTAAATCAATTGTAGTTGACAGGTCTCACTCTTTGAGTCATTTGTCCCCAGGATCCCATGTAAAGAATAAAAACAATAATCATTGTTTGTGTTAGAATCGTTGCTTTCTGATGTGACATAATCAACAGCTCTAGGCCCTATCTTCATACCTCTCAAAATGCTATGAACTCATCATGTAACTAGAATTTCTTTACCTAGAAAATAGACTTGTTTTTCCCATGGCTATCATTATTTTTATGTTTCAGGCTAATATTTATATTTTTAACTGGCACAGGGGCAGACCATGAAATAAATTATCTGGACAAAAGAGCAGAATTGTACTTGAGTACATTTTGCTTCTTAGAAACTAAAATTTTTAGGTTATGGTTCAAAATTCTGTGTTAATTATTAATTGTTCATAGTTAGAAGTATGTTATTTTGTTTGATACAAAATTTTAAATGAGGGCCATATTGCCAAACGTGATTATCTCCTTCCAAATGTACTTATATATTAGTAGAGTTTAGAGACTTGTCACAATGTTAGTGTTTTTACACCTTGGTATCTCCACTTAATGCTAATCTATTTTAATTCATACAATTCCTATAATTATAAACGATGCTTTAATAGCTAGGAATTTTTTCACGTTAAAAAATACATAAGACAAAACAAAGCAAAACAAAAAACCCATATATAAATATATATATACACACACAATATACATATATATAATATACATACTATATATATATATATATATATAAAATTCTATCCAAGGAAACCAAAGCATGCTTTATTATCAAATATACTCTAAATGTGAAATTGTATAATTAATTATATTTGTATCAATAGTACATATTTATCTAGTACACATTCTATCCCTCTGTTTAATACAATAAAAAGAAAGCAAATGGGATTTAAAATACATAAATCTTACTCTGTTTAATATAATAAAAACAAAGCAAATGAGATTTAAAAAACATAAACAGGTTTTCAGAGGACAACCCAGACTTGAGCATCTTCCATGAAAATGTATAAATATGTAAAATTAATGTGCTGTGGTATTATACACTTGCATGAAAAAATATTTCAAAGCAAATAAGCAGTTCCCACAAAAGCGATTAAAATATCTCTTTGTAATCATATATGGTATATTTAATTTTATCTAGTTACAAGGCTTTTGGAAAAACTGGTCATTAGAAGTACTACCTGAATTCATCACCAATTCTTAGGCTGATTCCAAAATTATACAATATGTTTATATATACAATGTTTATATATATAATATATATGTTTATATATATCTAATGTTTATATATATACTATATAATATGTATTATAAATTATATATAATTTATTATTATTATCATTTATATTTAAATTTTTTCCCTTTTCTTCATAGGTCTCTGCTTTGACTTACTACAAAAACTCACTTTGGCATCTCTACGAGGGTCCTTGACTCTATAGGATGGTTCCTTCAATTGCTAACCTTGTTATTCCACCAGAAAATACTATCAAACTCATTATTCCTACAACAAAAGTACCAGACTGCTAGAAGGCTAAGAAACAGGCAGGCCCTTTGTCTTTGCTCTGTATAGACTTCACTAAGCTTTCCATGTGCCTCATCTGATACAGAGCCAGGGCAGCATTCCAAAGTCTTTTCTGATGGGTTATTATAATAACACATGGTAGAAATTTACTACTTTAGATATTACTTTTATAGAATTAAATTAATTTAACTGATGAGAAAACATAAAAATCACAGCCCAGACATCTTGATTGAAGTGATCTAGGTCATATATTAAGTTAATAACATTGATTACTTCATTTCTAATTTTGAATCTAGCTTTTTTTATCAAATCTATTGTAAAAAACGTTCTACTTTTTCAAAGAGACAACCAATGTCAAGTATAATCCCTGCAACACATTTTACAGAAAATATACACATATATTCTAATAAATGTTTATTCATTTGATTTTAATCATGATGGTGGTTATTGTAAAATACTTGCAGTATACCAGTTGGTTATATATATTTATCAGTTTTGCCTCATTTTAAGATAAGTAAATTTTGGAGGTGCCTGGGTGGCTCAGTCGGTCAAGCATCTGCCTTCTGCTGAGGTAATGACCCTGGAGTCCCGGGATCAAGCCCCACATCAGGCTCCCTGCTCAGCAGGANGTCTGCTTCTCCCTCTGCCCTTCTCCCTGTTTATGCTCTCTTTCAAAAAAATAAAATATTTTAAAAAATAAGTAAATTTTGAAGTAATCCTTTTTCAAAAATATACTTCTGATCATAAAGCTCTTGGCCTCACACCATTCAATCTTACAAGTTCAAATGTATATGAGCATAAAACAAATCCATTATCTCTTCAAGTTATCATAGTTATACCTCCCTTAGTGCTTATTCGATGATTATATTAAGACAACAAAAACATTTACCATAATGTACATAAGTAGGGAATTGTTTTTCAGAAATATTTCTAATATAGCAAATTTGAAGTCTTCCACTGGCCACCAATTGTTGTTTGTTAAATCAGATTTAATGGTTTGGGGACACTTGATATTTGTCTATTAGAAAGTGAAGTTTCAATGATGAAAACTGAGATACACCATATTTAGCCATAAGTGGTTTACCAAATTCTTGGCCAGTGTTGATGATATTAATTTTGGATCTCTGCCTGGCTTAAGTTCTTTTAAGTCCAAGCCACGGGCAAATGCACATGTTCATTGTTTGGGGCGATTTTATAAAACTCTATGTGAATCACGTGTATGTATATATGCATATGTAGAAATGTGTAAATACACACACACAAGGTGCAGTGTGTTGAAGAGATGCATTTTAATGAGGTAAAATGTCCAAGGGAGCATAACTTTAACAGCCTATGATGAGAACCACCTTTGGTTTCCAAATGAAAAAGGAACACTATAAATTGACTTTAAGAACCTCCTTACTCTTAGGCATTAACGAAACTTAACTAAAAATAGATGACTTGTGGTAAAAGAACAAAGTTCAGTCCTTCACATCACTATTACCAATTAAGTAGTATAAACATTAGAATGAATTTCTAAAACCAACATTTTTCAAGTGAACATTCTAATGTTCAGTGAAGCATTCTTAACTCGATGTACTTAAAAACGCAAGGTTATGCCCTTAAATTTTAGCTTATTTTGCCTTTTTAACAAACAAGTTGTTCTTTGATTAAAACTTAAGAGACTTAGTTCAAAATCAAGCAAATATCTCCTTTTGTTAGGCATTTTTATTTGACTTGTCATGTCTTGCTTATGGAGGGACCAGACTTTTTATGGAGCCGGACCATTATGTATGTGGCAACAGACAGAAATACATATACTGATATAGATAAAATCAGCTATTTTAAAGTATGGGCAAAAATAATTTACATATTAATAAACATTCTGACCTTTCATGTCCTACTTAAAATATATGTGAACAAATGTCATTAAAAATCTTCTAATATGATGACCTGAATGCTTTTATTAATAACATTGGATATCTAAGTAGTTAGTAGTTTTCAACTATGTGGTTTTCAACTTCTCTTTTGTGTGATATTGGAAGTTAAGCTATACGAACTGTGAAGATAGTCCCTGACCTTTTTTTTGCTCATTTCTGTATTCTCAGTGCTGAGGGAAATACCTAGAATATAACACAGATTCAATAAATAACCATTGAAGGAATGAATAGATAAATGAAGCAGTCAATCAATCAATGAGAAGACTTGCAAAGTTATGGTCTGGACACAAGACCAATTTATAACCCCCGCCTACTTTAACAACCTCATCTCCTATTAAACCGTGATATGCACCCTGTACAGCAGCCACACAACTTTATCTGCATTACTTAACATCCAACTCCTAGATAAATTGTGCCTCAGTACTTACCTAGTATATTTGACAACCTGAGCAAATCATTTTTAATAACACTCTCCTCTATGTGGAAAAAAAATAATAAAAATCATGTAGTGGTTATGAACAATTATTATTTTCTTGCTGTGTTTTTTGTTTTAAAACAATTAGCATTTGAAAAAAATTCAACATATAGATTTTGTTCAAATGCAGCAGAATGTTTCTTGCATGAACTAAATTTGCCTTTAAAAAAATTACAAATCACACTTTGTGTTCTTTTTCAGTATTCTAGTTTGTCAAGATTTTAAAATCTTCAAAAAAAAAGATATTTAAAATATTCAAATGCTCACACAGAATGAAAGAATGGAATTAACTCGAGTTCAGTTTCTTCATTTTCACATAAGAAATCATCATTATTTATTCTGAATCAGTTATTTAATGAAGGTATATGTAGCACACAGGGTTGAATGCACAAACTATACCAGAAATGGGCTAAAGCAATCTTCATGCATAATGAACTAATACTTTAAAATCTAAGTGAGCAAGTATAGGTAAATGCATGTGTTGGAAGCCAACTGTCTATAACCATCTACTGAGCATTATCCAAATTAAGTTCCATGTAAAATGAAAACGTCAATGAAAGCATAATTAATAAAAATATGCTAATTTGAACTTAATATACATATTAGAAAACTTCAAAAGTAACTACAACAACTGTTGGGAATCAGACTAATGAACTATTTTTTTCAGGGAGGAGTATTTATTTATTTAAAAATTTTATTTATTTATTTGTCAGAGAGAGAGACAGAGCACAAGCAGGGGGTGAGGTAGGCAGAAGGGGAAGCAGACTTCCCACTAAGCGGGGAGCCCAACTTGGGACTTGATCCCAGGACCTTGGGATCATAACCTGAGCCAAAGCCAGCTGCTTAACAGACGGAGCCACACAGGCATCCCAGGGGAGGAGTATTTTACAACGGACATCATTTAGAATGGCCTGAACATGGTGTTAATTAAAATAAAGCTGAATTTTAATTGGTTTTTCATTGCTCTTTAAAGTTTCTACAAAAAATAAACCCCTTAAAACCTATATCCAGGGTAAACCAATGCTGTCTCCTTCTTGTGCACTGGTAATCTGCTATCTTTTAAAATTTACCTAAAAGCTAATTCCCTTATGAAGTCTTTCTTCACCATTACCAAGCAAAAACTAAGTTCTGTTTTCTCACTGTTCCTACAGCATTAACATTTGTACAATGGATTTTTCATTTCACTTTTGTACTATTCTTTCCTATTAACCACACCACCACAGCCCAGATTGCAAAATGGTAGATGCTATTTTGGAGTAAAGATGACCACAGCAGAATTATGTCATTCAGGGAACTATATTCTAACCAACTGAAATAACCAGCTATCAATATAAGAATATTTATTATATAATAATAATATCTCAGAAATGTTTAAAGAAATTATACAAAATAGTTCAGTCATTCTATAACTATTATAAAATATAAAATTACATGTCTCACATGGCCCTTTGGAATTTGTCTGTTATGTGTTATTTCTACCACAGATTGTTCCTGGAAGAAGTAAATGTGCAAAGAAGAAAAATTTCAAATATATCATTTCATAAATTGTAGGTTCTTAAGGAAGTATAAAATAAGACAAATGGGAATTTACTAGCAGAAGTAAAGTGTACTAAGAAATT
Organism: Ursus maritimus; assembly: GCF_017311325.1. Lineage (NCBI taxonomy): Eukaryota > Metazoa > Chordata > Mammalia > Carnivora > Ursidae > Ursus > Ursus maritimus. Next base: position 19,625,503 of record NW_024425452.1, on the reverse strand, counting down.
CACTGACCTCGTCAGAAGCAATGGTGCTTTTCTAATCTTTGATTTTCCAGATTCTAAGAAATCATGTCCAATTTAATTGTGGGAAAGAGAGAAAAGCCATTAAAGTTGGAAGTTGCATAGAAGGGAAGGTTCATTAAAGAAAAAAAAAATCCAGATTAATGTCAAAATAATTCACCAATTCAATTACCTGAGAAAATGAAGATGGGAGTTTCTAGTGTTACTGATGACAATAAAGGAAAGGAGAAAGGGGACAAAGAGTTTAATTGAGTGTATGTAAGGAGACAAAGCTAGTTTAAATGAAAGCAAAGGTCAGGGCAGGTCTTCTGCAGAGACACAGAGATTTTTGAAAGTATGTATTGAAAGAGAAAATTCAATCTAGAAGGATAAACCAACGTCTTTCAAGAAAAAGGAGCAACTATTAACCCAAGGTTATGCAACCCCTTACAATACATCACAATAGTCCAAAAAGCAGTACATTTTGTTTGTGATTTGTGAGTTAATAAACTGTAGCAAGCTTCTCTTCAGTAGATTTTGTTGTCATTTATCATGTTACTAATTTTACTCAGGGGACTAACTATCTATAGTTAGTGACAGCTACCATTTCAGGGTAGGTTTACTCCTGAAGCTAGAATTAATTGCAGCAACAAATGCGAACAAAAAATTTCATGAGCATTTCTGTTTAACAGGAAGCAAACATTTATAGCTTATATTTCTAGAAGTCCATTCTATGAGAATATATTACCCAAATTTTAAAATTATAACCAATTTTTTTCAGAAGTACCGTATGCTCATTTGGAAAAATCTTTAAACGTGCAACTATATATATATATCATATAGATAGGTATATATCATGTATATCATATATCTATAGATATATCTATAGATATATGATATATATGACAATCACCCTTAATCCAACCACAGAGGCAAAATCACTGCACATATTTAATGCTTTTCTTCTGGTCTATCATCTAAGGATATAAGGATATATAAGTACTTGAAAGTGTTATCATGTGCTACATACTATTTTACAACATATACTCTAATATGTACACACAGTATTATACACATACTATTTTATGACATATATTTTTTCATTTGTATATGCCACAAATATATTCCATTATAATCAAATATGTCATAAAGTTAATTTTGTAGCTTCATATAAGACTACTCTATTTGCTCAAAATTTATTAAAGCAGCCTTCCATATAGATTCAGCTTTTAAAAATCATATGTGGATATAGTGCAAAATGATAAATATCTGCAAACATATATTTTGGTACATAATTCAAAGTATTTCTTCCTCATTAACTTCTGAAAGTGGACAAACTGAATTAAAATGTATAAACATTTTTATTATAAGTAAAATAATAAAATGTCCTCTAACACTTTTTAAAAATTATCTCCCAACTATAAATCAGTATTTCCTATAGAAGTTTCTAAAAGATGAAAAAGTTCTAGATCTTCTCTGTCCAATAAGTGACCACATGTGGTTACCGAATATTTGATATGTGGCTAGTGTGACAGAGATATTGAATTTTTAATTTTATTTAACAATAATTAATTTTAATAGTTACATTTGCCTAGTAGTGACTGTATTAGCACAGATATAGATTCAATAGGAGTTTGTTTTGTAATCTGCATTTTGTGAATACTGTGAAGCTTGATTTTCTAAAATAAACTAATCACATGTATTTTTGGTGTGAATTGCTTATTTATGACTTTAATCCAATCTCCTCCTGGAGTGCTCCAGATCAAAATTAAAAAAAAAAAAGGAAAGGCAGGAAGGAAGGAGGAAGGACGGAAGGAAGACATCTGAAGTGCACAGAGGAGCAGCATGGATACAATCAGGAGAAAGAAATTACACAAGTAAAACAGGAGAAGTGTAACACAAAGAATTATTAACTATAGGGGTGCCTGGGTGACTCAGTCAATAAGCGTCTGCCTTCAGCTCAGGTCATGATCTCAGGGTCCTGGGATCGAGCCCCGCATCAGGCTCCTTGCTCAGCGGGAAGCCTGCTTCTCCCTCTCCCACTTCCTCTGCTGGTGTTCCCTCTCTTGCTGTGTCTCTCTCTGTCCAATAAATAAATAAAATCTTAAAAAAAAAAAGAATTATTACCTATAATAAAAGAGTAACCATAAGATATAAGGAAACTCAATTGTACCCTAGGGCTAAGGGAGAGTACCCAAGGCAGGACCAACTTGAAAGAAGTTCAGGTCTTGTTGGAGAAGATTTGGTTTGACACACAGAATAGCAGAAAAGTTGGTTGATTTGTTCAGGCTGGAGTTTTTGTGTTGGCAGCAAGAAGTAGGCCACACTCCAGAATACAGGCTGGGGCACAGGCCCTCAGCAACCAGTAACGTGTATGCAAGGGGAGTCCAGGTAAGAGTGGAGCAAGAGGCCTTCTGAGCATGCAGGCTGGTGGAGTCTTGCTGAGAGAGCACAGATGGGCAGCTGAGTGCAGGGTACGCAAAGCTCCAGTTCTCTGGAGACTGCAGAAAAGTTATCACTGATCCAAGTGTGCAAGGTTACAGAGGGACCGCATTATGCATGCTTTGTATATTTACCCTTAATATTCAAGATTTAGCTCAGGATAAAAACATACAAGTAAATTTCAGAAAATTTGAAAATGACATGGGGAAACTTTTATAGAGCTGCTTAAAATGAAGCATCTTGGATTTTGAATAAAAATATGTAGTGAATATATTCTTTGTCAAAAATAGAAATGAGTCTAGTTTTCTTTTGAATAGTCAATGCAAAGGATAAAGAATAAAGCCTCACATAAAAGAGTAAAAGAGCTAAATAATTAACAACAACAACAACAACAACAACAACAATAATAGAACTGTTTAGTGTTAAAGTAAGGAAAACCTCCTGGAAAAAAATCTGAATTGTAACTGCATCTTCCCTGAGGTGATCAATAAGATAAACTTCTTAGCTTCATATATCTAATTATAGAGAAAGGACCACCAAATAACTACCACTGATGTTTGAAAGGACACAATTCTCCCCAACAATCTTATTTAGTGTCTGAGGAACAAACTGAGTTGGATGGAAACGGTAATTTAGAAGCTGCTTTGGGATGATATTGCATAATTTAAATTATAGCCTAGGGATGGATATATATCACTATTCCTATCTATATCCATACCTATAGCATATAACATTATGGACAATTTGATAATAGATGACATATTTATAAAACATATTTGAAGAACTGAGTATATTTAACCCACTTTAAGACCTCTCATGTAAGTCAATGCAGGTGAACTCAGCAAATGTTCATTTAATGCCTCTTATTTTCAATATCGCATGATAATCATGTATTGTGTTATAATATAATATAGCTTCTGTCTTTTCAGTTTATAATTGGAGTATTTAAAGTTACTAAATAATGTTTTCCCCTCTGGTGTGTCTTAATATATAGCAGAACTAATACAGCACAAAGCTATGTTTAAAACAGCATTTTGACCAGCTAACTGGTCAAGTTTTATAACATAATTTAGAAGCTACCATGAAAGCTAAGTCAACCAGGATTGTTATTATAAAAGTCCAACCATGATAAATTTTTCTCAGGCATTTCACTTCTAATTTTTCTCATAGGGAAATTTAAAGAATTTATGTAGGTAAAGTGTTTATGTAGGTACCACATGGATTCACCTACTATCTGTAGGTTGCAAATCTGTTTCAGCAGTTACCTAAACATTATTCATATGGGCCATATCACACATGGAGTTTGGTTAATTTCTGCCTTATGTGTGATGAGGGATGAGTAAGAAATGATAGGGTCACCCCACAGAATTGCTTGGATTTCAATTATTATGTAAATTGAATTATGATTTGAACACTGGACTCAACTCAAGTTCTTCTATTTTTCTTATAAAAAAGCATCAAATATACCTGCTTTCTCTACCATCTGTTTTTAACTGAATTATTACAATTGTAGGCAAATTGCAAAAGAAAGGTAAAGTGTATAAAAATTATTCTGGCTATCCCACAATATACGTATTCTTTTTGAGGGTGGAGTTATTATTCTTCAAAAACTCAGAATCTTAAATAGAGGTAATATTACCACAAGATAAAGCCTAAGCACCACAAGGGAAAACCTGCCACATTTTATACCCCTCATAATTTATTAGCATCTTTAAAAAGCTAATTCTTTGTGCCTCTTCACTAAAATTACCTGCAAGCTATAACCTCACACTGGCATTATCATTCAAATTTATTATTCTCTGCAGTTCATACAGTGAATATAAGAGAAACCGAGATTCTTTTAAGAAGTTAAAATTCACACAGAAATTCTAATAATCATTTAATGTAATAATTATTTCAGTTATTCTCATTTTGGTCTACTATGTAGATGCAGAGAATAACAGCTAAGTGTTCTCTTAAGAAATAAGCTTAAACTTTTTTATTCTTAAACAGAATAGGAATTATTTTTGCTATATGTTACATTTAAATTTATATTAGGGACAAATTAGGACCTTAGTCATAAGAATGCCCCAGAAAGTACATAGAGAAATCAAATACAAAATGTCCACGTCGCTCTTTTGTTTCTGGTTTTCTAAGATCAGGCATAGTTACGGCAAACATTTACAGGTAGACACGGTCAATTTCCGTTTTTTTGTTTTTGTTTTTTCTTTTTTTAATGGTAAATGTAACTTTTTACTCTGGTAGACAAAGAATATGAAGAGCAAAAACGACTTCATCAGCACTTGTTCAACATGATCAACTAAATCTATATAGATGCACAGAACAGTTTATCAAAATGCTATTGATAACGAATAGTCCCAGTTTAACTTCATGCTTTTCATGAGAGGCAGATCACCAACCTAAATAAGAATAGCGTCAGAGGCTTGAGATAGAGAGTACACCCAATAGGATGACTTCTGCATAAGTAACAGGATACCTGCACATCAAAGCATAATCAATTAACACATTTATTTATTTCCAAAAAAAAAAAAAAAACCAAGAAAACATTAGTGTTTTAAAAGAAGGTAGCATAGCCTTTCAGTAGATAAAGCAGTGTGTGTTGCAGAAAAGAAAGAAATCTATAAAGTATTAAATCTAGAAGAGTGTAAAAATCTAGACTGGTGATTAGTAGTTATAAAAAAAAAAAGGTGTCAACATTTTCTGGGGTTTTCATTGTGATACTAAACCTAATGCATAATTTACTAAGTTATTTATTTTACCCAGGAATGTGGAGAGAATATGCCTAGTTCAGAACAACAGGTAGTTAGGAACTAGTGGAAAAATTCCTCAGAAGAATCTGAACTTTCTCCTGCCAGGACATATGCCCATCCATCATCCTACCATGCCCTACTCACATGATGTATCTTACATCAAGAATGTCTGAACACTTTCACCAATAGTCCACCCTCTTGGGGGGTTCACAAAGCCCATTTGATGACTTTCACAGATCTTTTAGCAACTTTACTACCTGATGTTGATGATTTCCAAAGCAATTCCCTAAAACTCCTATGTATGATCAAAGGGAACATTTTAAGGTATATTAAAAGAAAATTCACTTTGCTGTGGGTGCATTAAGAGTATTATTGAATTTTGAATAGTTCCATCTCTCTAATTTTTCAAGTATATTTCACTGTGGAAAGAAAGCAAATCTTTGGATTTCCTAAAGCTCAAATCATCTTCAATATTTTACACGGCACTTTTATGAGACAGTCAAGAAGCTATGGATAACAATGTTCTAATCTTATTTTATTGATCAAGAAAGGTAAGCATAAAAATGTTATACAATTTTTCCCAAACAAAGGAATCAACCAGGAATTATGATGCCTTCAAAATTTCAGTTTCAATTCAATGTCCACTATGTACAATTTCTGGTGAAGTTGAATAGTAATACTCTCTGTGAGAACATTCAAACCATTTTATAGCCCTTTATAAATCCTTTTACACCCTATGAGATTGGAAAATCAAAATGTTTTATAGATAGCACAATGAATCATAGTGATTTGCGATATTTACAAAATGCTTACACATCAAAATCATCCCTAAGAATTTCTATTAACCCTCAGCATTTGCAAAACAGCATTTCTAGCTAAAAAGATTTGGGTATTGTAGCAGTCAACATTCAAATTCAACTACTTATGTATAGATTTATTTCTCTTTTCTTATGAGACTGCTATACATTTTTAAAAGTTAAACTATTAAACATTTCTTTAGAGCTTATTAATAGTTCTATAATTTTAGAATCAAGCAAATGTAAATTTTTGAATAGCCAACATCTTCGAACACCAAACTTTTTAAATGCTTTACAGATATAAAATATTCATATTTAATTTCTCAAAGGAAAACTGATGTAACTTTAGCGTAAGCATCACAAAAAAAGTAAATATTTTGAATAAAATCAGTTCAATTCACAATTCTTAATCATAAAAATGCCACAGCCTATTTCTAGTAGCTACTTTACTTAACATATTGAAATGTAGTAAATTCTGGTTTTGCAAAGTATCTTTCTTATCATAGTAGCCTGAATTTACTATTGTTTCTTCATCAAAATTTGGTAAAATGTTAAATTTTACAGATATTAAGGATAGTCATGACTAATATGCAAAAGGGACCTAAGGGATACTTGGAGATTTTAGTCTAGTTTTACTCTTTAATATTATTCTTTGAATGTTGATGATCTTACAATATACCTTATTAGATCTTCTCACAGTAAAAGGCAATGAATACCAGAGATTTGAGGAAAGGGGCAAATCTCCAAATGTTATACTATGGAGAATGGGCAAAGAAGCAAACTTAGGTCACACAGGAAGTTTCTGAAGCAATACAAAATGTTGAAGGGTATGAATTTACATTGGTTCAAATATGAGTAAACAAGTGATTTTATACTTTCAGGTAAAAAAAAAAAACCTGGGTGTAGTAGTGCTTTAATCCAGGGTATGCCTTCACTTAATGGGTTACCTGGAAAGCAAGAAGGTTGAAAGTTGTGTGAAGAGAGTTGAACTGATGAATTGTGAGATCTTGTTGGAAAATAACAGTAGTATGGAGCTAACAGAGTTATGGAAAAGGCAGTGTGGAAATAATTCTAGATGACTGTGAAGTCAAGAAACAGGTGAGAAAAGGAGTATGAGAGATAGAAAATTGGTTTTTACTCAGAAGATAGGAGTTAATATTTTGTAGTGGAGATGTTTTGTGAAGTTAAATGAATGCTATTAAAGTTAAGTGAAAAAATAGTATGAATATTCACATTAACAATCAAAAACCACACACTGGCTTTTTCTTTTCTTTTCTTTTCTTTTTTAGATTATAGTACTATTCATTTGGTATCCTACTCAAAACATATCTACCAGAGAGTACAGGATACAAACTAAATAATTCATAGCATATTAAACATTATTCTTAGATTTTATTATTTGTTGAAATATATGCTCTAAAAATGCAATTAAAGAAGTTTTCTTTTTTAAATAGAAATGTAGTGTGACCTAAATAACTACATCACTACGACTTGCTTTCTTTTCCTCCATTCCTGTTCTTTCTCTTCCCTTTTTCTTACAGAGTATTCATAGTTCTCTATCACAACCAAACTTTTTCCAGGCTTTTCCACATTTGGAGAAGGACTGCTGGCATCCTAGGATCTTCTGTGGGTAACAAATTACAGTGAAATCCACCCGGATTTCTAATTTCCTTAGAAAGTCATATTAAGCCAAAAACTGTTAATGGTTATTTATTAAGGTAGTATTATGTGTTTTGAATGGGAGAGAGAGAATTAAAAAGTAGAAAAGAATTGACCATAAATACGAGACTAGGTAACAAGATGTATAATGGAACAACTGTACAGGAAACATAGTAGCCATCCGTTACTTACAGCAACTAGACCCAGAAAGTATTTAATTAATTAATTAATAAAACTTTTATTCAATACCTTTTCAAATTCAAACACTGCCCTTATTTTGAGGAGTAAAAAAGTAAGTTCTTGATCTTTTTGGCCTAATCTTGTATGGTAAATTCACAAATGATTTTACTACTGAATATTAAAGTGTTAAAGGTTACAGTGGTGTTTTAGTATTTTGTGTGATTACTATAGTGACACATAGGGAAAGAAAAACCTTTAATAATGCTTGAGGTGCTAGAAATTTCAACAAAGAGAAGTATTCGTTTAAGTGATCTCTGAAAGACTAAGATTAGATTTTTCAAAGGCAGACAGAGAGAAACAACCTAGAGTAAATGAATAGCAACCTCCTTATCCACATGATAGAAAGCTAAATTTAAATACCGAGTGGCTGGATAAAGTGAATTCTCAAAACATGTACTATGTCTGTTTGATCTGCACTAAGCTATAAGTGTATAGAATCTTTGTTAGATATTTTATATGTTGTATTATAATGTATTATTTTATATTAACTGATACTATATACTATACCAATTGATATTACATATTACATTTATTATGTTCATATTTATTTTTTATATTTAATTTTATATCAAAATATATTTATACACTTTAATATTTTATCATCTATATTATACTGATGCTTATTACATATTATATTATGTGGTCTATAATAATTATATAAAATATAAATAATATGTCTTTTATGTGCATTGTTTTCAGTGATAGTGCATCCTAAATTATGTTTTATAATAGCATATATCATTGTACCTTTAAAATACTGTAAAATATAAAAGAAGAAATTTCATAAATTTAGCATATATGACTGCACATGATTATGTATATGCATTACATATAAAATACATGATCAATACAACAGCAAAGATACAATTCATGAAAGAAATAATGGATAATCAGGATTTCATTACAATTAAAAACTTCTCCTCTGTGAAAGACAATGTCAAGGGAATGAGAAGATAAGCCACAGACTGGGAGAAAATATTTGCAAAAGACTTATCTGATAAAGGACTGTTACCCAAAGTATACAAAGAAAGCTTAAAACTCAACAGTAAGAAAACAAACAACCTCATTAAATAGGCCCAAAATTTGAACAGATATCTCACCAAAGATATACACATGGCAGATAAGCATACAGAAATATGCTCTACCTCCTAGCCATCAGGAAATGCAAGTTAAAACAACAATGAGATACTGCCCCACACCTACTAGAATGGCCAAATCCTGAAATACTTGTCAACACCAAAGGCTGGTGAGGGTGAGGAGAAATAGGAACTCTCATATATTTCTGATGGAATACAAAACGACACAATCACTTTGAAAAACAAAACTAAACATATAATAGAGCAATTCTGCTCCTTGGTATTTACCCAAAGGAGTTGAAACCTTAGGTCCACACAAAACCTTCACACAGATGTTTATAAGAGCTTTATAAGATGTTTATAACAGCTTTATAATTGTCAGAACCTAAAAGTAACCAGTATGTCCTTCAGTAGGTAAATGGATAAACAATGGTACATCCAGACAACAGAATACTATTCAGTGCCAAAAAGAACAGAAATTTCAAGCCATGAAAAAACATGGAGGAAACTTAAATGCCTATTACCAAGTTAAAGAAGCCAGCCTCAAAAGATTATACACTCTAGGATTCAAAATAAATGACATTCTGGAAAAGGCAAATTTAGGGAGATAGTAAAAGGATCAGTGTTTATCAGAGGTTGTGGGGAAGGGAGAAATATAGAAGTAAAGCACAGAGGATTTTTAGGGTAGTGAATCTATTCTGTATAATACTGTAATGGTGGATACATGTCATTACACATTTATCAAAAGCCACAGATGGGCAACTCCAAGAGCGAAGACTAAGATAAACTGGACTTTGTTAATAATGATCTATCAAAATAGGTTTATTGATTATAACAAAAGTATCATTCTGGTGCAGTGTTTGATAGTGAGGAGGCTGTATGTATGTGGGGGAGGGGAAAATTTCTATAATGTCCCCTAAAGTTTGCTGTGAACTTAAAACTCCCCTAAGAGATAAATTTTATTTAAAAATATAGTTTCAAATTATGTCAGATTTCTCCTCTTGTATTAAAATATATTTTAATATTGTATCACCAAAACTTGATCTGATACAATCAGAAATCGATATTTGTGCCACTTTTAGTTCAAATATACATGTTATATTACATTTATTCCATTGACATATAATCTACTTGCAGGAGAGAAATAGTCTTTCCACACTCTTAGGAAACTAATCAGATACTACAAAATTAGAGGCTTTGTAATTGAAACTAAGAATTTGTTTCTGTTGAAGTCAAATGGTTAGTAAATATGAACCTGTTGTTTTTTTTTTTCATTTTTTAAAGGATTTTCTATTTTCTGCATTATTTCTGAATTTGATTTAAAAATATAAAAACAGAACTACAGAATGACTGTTAAGCTTTCATCGTTCTAGTTAATAGGTTCAGATTGAATCTAAAGTGTCAGGTTTTGTTGGTGGCATATTACAAAACAGGATTTGAATATAAATAAAACAATTATTGATTAAAAATCCATGTTATAGATAAAAACAAAATGGCAACTTTTTTTTTTTTTTTTTAAAGTAGGCTCCATGCCCAGCTTGGAGCCCACTGTGGGGCTTGAACTCATGACCCTGAGATCAAGACCTGAGCTGAAATCAACAGCTGAATACTTAACCTACTGATCCACCCAGGAGCCTCCAAAATGACAACTTTTATTCATCAGTCATTTACTTGTGGAACAACTTTCAGTGATGTAAAAGAAAAAAAGGAAGTGGATTTAAGTTTTAATTAAAAGAAGGTTATTAAGCACTAGGAAGTTATCTCTTCAAAGCTACACCTCCTATCCTTCTTTATATCTTCCACAATCATAATAGCCCATTATTTATTTTTAAATTGCTGTAAATAAGCAATGGATCAAGTCAGATTATGGATGAAAGACTGAACAGATAATCGTGTTCAGTCCTCAGATTTTACTCATTTCAATTTTGTAATAATACCATTTGGTTGTCCATTAATCATAACAATGTAATCATAGAATGACTATATTTTAATAGATTATTCCTAATATTTCTCTACTCGCAGTTCAGTATAATTTTAAAGACAACTATTGAACATCCAACTCTGTCCCGGGCACTTTGAGAAGCACTGGGATACAAAAATGAACTATAGAAGTTGAACCTAGGGGTGCCTGGGTGGTTCAGTCAGTTAAGTGTCTGCCTTCAGCTCAGGTCATGATCTCAGAGTCCTGGGATAGAGCCCCAGGTGGGAATCTCAGCTCAGCAGGGATTCTGCTTCTCCCTCTACCTCTCCTTCCTGCTTGTGTGCTTGTTTTTATTGATTTGCTTTCTCAGACAGAACTTCTAATTACTTTCACAAGACACTGATTGAAAATGCAATTTTTTCCTTAAACATCAGATGCGCTTTTGCTGTTTTCATATTTTTATAAGGGTAACAGATGATCATATTCTTCTAAACTTCCCCGCAACCATCCGGCCAAGGACATTTAAAGAAGAAACAATTTTCATTTGTGTCAATTATCAACACCAATCATTTTGGAATAAATTAGAAACTCTGTTCTTAATAAGGAGAGTATATTACTGTTGGTATTTTAAGCTATGGTATATGTGAATCATAAGAATGTCAAGAAATAATTTCTCATCAAGATGGGTATACTTTTACTGAAGGACAGAACCATTAATATAAATAAAGGTCAAGATATGTTGCCTGCAGCTATTTTCATGCCATTTTAGAGTACTGATGATGATAATAAAAAATATAAAGAATATTAGAATTTTTAACTGATCTTATTTTTAATGCCTAATATATAGTATTGATGTCATTGTCCTTTCAATATTATTGTAGTCTTTATGATGTGATTTGATGTGAGGCCAGGAAAGAATTCTTGAGACTTCGGTTCAAAAAAGGTGGTTTTATTAAAACCCAAGGACAGGACCCTTGGACAGAAAGAACTGTGCTAGGACTGTGAGGCAGGATTGATTATATACTTTTAAGTTGGAAGGGGTAGAGACAAAGGAAGTTTCCAAAAGGATTTTCATGTTAAAGAAGATTTACAGGATCCTGAAGGCCTGGCTACTGTCAAGCTAAGATTGTTTCTTTTTTCCTCTAGCAAAGTATTAACATTAAGACAGTTGGGAGTTTCTGGAGGAATGTCATACTCTGCCTTCCTCAAGTATTTGTCAATGGGCTGCAAGTTGTAAGGAGATTTAATTTTACCTACATTTCCTTGTGCCTTTTTTCTCCACATCATTTATGGTACACAAGGGTAAAGGGATGTCCTTTCTGCTCTCAAAGGAGTTCATATAGATAAAGAAAAGCTGTTTAAAGAATAGTGCAATAAATAACTCAAAGGTGTTAAAAAAAAAAAAAAACAGCACCTACTCTGAACCTGTCCTTTTGATGTGGGAAACAAAGGCAGAAGAAAAATTATTAAATTTTCTTACCATATAGCCCATTGACAAATCCTTGAAACAGGCAGGGTGACATTCCTCTAGGGACTCAACTGCATCGTTGTTAATACTTTGCTAGGGCAAACACAATCTTAGCCTGACCCCCAGGATCCTGTAAGTTTACTTTACCATATAAAAATTTCTTTAGAAATTTCATTTATCTTTACCCAACAAACTACGGGTTGGTAATCATCCCCCAAGCATATGGTCCACCAATATACATCTGAAGGGTCTCATGATTAAAGTGTTATCAGATGGTAATAAATGACCTTTTCCCAACAATAGCTAGCCCCCTCAAGGTCCTGGAAACCTTGCTTCCAAATTCCTTAGAGACTTAAGCTACCCCAAACTCCCTCCCAACTTGAAAGTATGTAATAGGCCACTCCTCATGACCCCAGTACAGTTTTTTCTGCCCACGTGTCCTGTCGCTGAGCTTTAATAAAATCACTTTTTGCACCAAAAATGTCTCAAGAATTCTTTCTTGGCTGTTGGCTTCGAACCCTAATGTCTTTCCTACATCAGAAACAACTTATAAAATGCAAAATAGATCTTCATTGATTGTGAAAGGGTGCAGGATGAGATGTCCAAAAATATGCCACTTTGGCATAAAGACTATTTCAAGTTAAAGTAATAAAAATTCAGAGAGCGTGGGTGATTCAGTTGGTTAAGCATCCGACTCTTGGTTTCAGCTCAGGTCATGATCTCATAGGTCATGCCATGGAGCCCCATGTTGGGCTCCATGCTCAGTGGGAAGTCTACTTGAAGATTCTCTCCCTCTACTCCCCCCGCCCCACTTGCACACTCTCTCTCTCACAGATAAATAAATCTTTAAGAAAATAATAAAAACACAGTAGATGAAATAAAAGCTCTCTGCCTCTCCCATAACTGCCTAAATTACATGGGAAAAGAGAGCCTGCAACGGGAAGAGAGCTTATTTACAGAGGCTCCTCTTTACCAAGGAACTTATCTACCTAATAGAGCAACCTTGCTTTTCCCCAAATATTCTTTATCACCTTCTTGCTAATGAGTTTTCTCCCCTTTGTATCCTCAGCCCCTTATTCTTCTCTTTAGTTTATATAGGCTTCATGTTGCCTCCTTGTCTTCAGAATTTCATGTCTGTGTGGATCCCTGTACTTTGCCTATTAAATTTGATTTTCTTATTAATCTACCTTATGTCAAATTTGATTCTAAGTACAGCTAGAAAGACCACAGGGCAGAGGAAGGTCTTCCTCCCTGAACACTGATATTCACATTAAGCCATGGAATGAGTATTACGGCCAAAAATACTCATGTCCCTTAGTTGCCAACCAGAAAATTATAAGACATATTTTATGTGTAAATATAATTAAATATTTTGCAGTTAATGAGCTAGCTATAATCTAAGTTGAAATGTAAAAATAATCTGTCTCTAAGGATTTTACAAATATTCAAATAATAGTCAATGAAAGTAGCTCACATTTTCCTTAAGGTATCCATACATCATCTTCTCTTGTAATCTAGACTACACTACATGTATTTTTTTAAAATAAATTATATATGGTTTTGCTTATTCTAAGATATAGAAGCTAAGGAAACAACAATGAAACATTAATAGAAGAAAGATAATGAAACAAGCTGACCAAATACAAGATTGAGTTAAAAAAAAAAAAAAAAACTACTCTAGTTTGTCTACAATATACTCAAAGTACAAGAAATGGATAAACAACTATGCACACAAAAATAAATGGAAATAATGAGCAATTATATATCAACCAAAAAGAAAAAAAAAAGTGTCATGATGACGGAGCAGAAGGCTAGCTAAGGACAAAGTAAGAGCTGACATCCTGCAACCTTCCCCCCAACACACACACACACACTCCTGGACGGGGTATTCATGACATTCCACCAGGAAGCTCCCAACTGTCCTAATGTTAATCCCTTGCTAGAGGGAAAAACAACTTTCACTTGACATTGGCAAGGCCTTTGGTATCCTGTGAGTCTTCTTTAACACAAGAAAATCCTTTTGAAACCTTCCTTTTCCTTACCTCCCCAACTCCCAAGTATATAATCAGCCACCCCTCACCACTGCAGGCAGCAGCTCTTTCTGCCCACTGTCCGTCCTCGTGCTTTAATTAAAAAACAAAACAAAACAAAACAAAAACAAAAAACGGACCTCACCCTACCAAACCTCACCTATTCCAAAACTACATCAATGACATTATCATCAGGGAAAGGAGAAATAAAGATAGAAAAACAAAACAGCAAAAAAATCCTTTTATTTTATAGTGCTAAATACAACCTAAATTACAATAAAACAGTAATAAAACTATGTGTTGAAAGTCTAGCACTAAATATCTTAAAAAAAAAAAAAAAGGACCAGAGATATACTTACCCTCCAAAAAAAGACAAACCAAGAAATAAAAGTATCACACTGTATCGTATCAGGTTACAATAAACAGAGAAATAAATGCTTTGCTATAAACCTCCAAAATTTAGGTTAAAAAAAATATATGACATTAGCCATAAGTGCAAACAAATACCTATGGATAAAATTTACAAAAATAGATATAACCCATTAAAGAGAACTCTAAATATTTGCATGGTAATACTCCTTAAACTTACCCACACATTAACTTTAATAGCCAATGAAAGCATAATAATCTAGAAAAAAAAAATAACTGTGGAAAGTAAAGTTCAACTCCTCCCTCATCCCAAACTTCAATTCGTACTCCAGTGCATTAAAAATGTAAATATGAAAAGAACCAGAATTACACTTTAAAATGTAAAGATTAATCTTCCTCTGGAGTGGGGAAAGGGTTTCTAAGAAAACAAGGAAAGATAATAGTCATACAGTAAAAAATTAGGGAAAATACTGCATAAAATTTTTTTAAAGTCTATCTTTAACAAAATATGTATATACACAATTTTATCTACAATAAATTTATAGAGTAAGTAGATCTCTTAGGAAAATGCCGTTTTTATAAATTTTATAAATTCTGTGAAGGTATTTTTTTCTATTTAAGCTCAGTATCAAGCTTTTAGATGGATAATTTTCTTTGCTATCTCTTAGAGGAAATAATTTATTTCTAATTTACTTGTAAGAACTATAGTTCTTTGCAGATCAGCATTATTTTCAGGTATTCTTTGGAACTTCCACTAGAACGAGTCCGAGTTTTGTCTCTGAATGTAAGTATTGAAAACCAAGCCCAAATCACCAGGTGTACAGATGTCTGCAAGGCATTTCTCTCTATTCAGATACCTATTTTCTCTTTGTTCTTGCCATCTAATTAATTTGTATATCACTGTAAGCTCATCTCTATCTACATTTTAAAAACTTTAAGCATGTTTGTTGAACACGGTATTGATTTATGTTGCCATACTTAGAAAAACTCCATATTTGTTCCTTTAAAAGTAAACTAGTAGAAATCATTATCAATAAATATTTTAAAAAGGCAAAATAAAATTATTAGAAATCTTGTTTGCAACATATATAAAAAGCCACAAGTTAAATTTTCTAATACTGAGGAGATCTGGAAAATTTCTAAAATATTTTCACTCATTGAACATGAAGACCAACATATGAAATTACTTATTTTCACAAATCATGATAATGTGCTAATACATTAGTATTTTCAATTTGATATAAAGCATATTTAGCGTTTAGAAAATTATATTACTCTTTTTCTCTCTGAAGACTAAATGGAGTGATAAATATGGTCTTCTTTTGCAAGCTACTATAATTATGTATTATGTCTGACCAATTTGTAATCAACAATTTTAAATAATATTGATAAGCACAGACGACCTGTTTTGTATTGTGCATGTCTTTGTACATACTCCTAATTTTAATTAGCTCACCATTTTAAATAATTATTTTCAATTTTTCTAAAATATTCCTCTAGCATAGCATGCTTTGCCTTTCCCAGCTATTTAAATTTACTTTTTAATTTCCATTAAGTTGTTAGTTCACATTCATTCCAACCTGGAAATGTAAAGCTTGACTACTTCTTGTTAGGTTTTTTGGTTTTTTTGTTTTTTTTTTTTAAAGATTTTATTTATTTATTTGACAGAGACAGAGACAGCCAGCGAGAGAGGGAACACAAGCAGGGGGAGTGGGAGAGGAAGAAGCAGGCTCCCAGCAGAGGAGCCTGATGTGGGGCTCGACCCCATAACACCGGGATCACACCCTGAGCTGAAGGCAGACGCTTAACCGCTGTGCCACCCAGGCGCCCCTCTTGTTAGGTTTTAATACAATCTTCATCAATAGATGGGCCACTGCTATGTAATTGGTTTTTATGTAGAACTCCAGCATTATTATGAGATTGTAGTTTATCTTGCATGACAGTGAGTGAAAGATTGCATAACTCCCATTTGCTTAAAGAAGAACTCTGGCTAGCTGACACAGCTGTTATGATAATGGTAATTTGGTGCTGAATGAGAAAGGAGCTATCCAGGGAGAAAATTTCCATAACTATTGCATCTAATATCAGATGTAAGAAGTAATTTTCTCCCATAAACTGCATCCAAAATATTTGTGAGTTCAGGGGCAAGAATACTACCGTAATATATATTTTTAAATCTATATACTCACCATTAATTTCTACAATTCTTTTGTACATGTGGTACATTTTCTTGACATATTTTTGTTATAGTAAATTGGAGAAATTCAAAGAAATGTAAATCCAGACATTTCTAATCCCATCCATTATAAACCATTTACATACACACACACACACCAATATAAACCATTTACACACACACACACACACACAATTATTATAGATAATCCAAAACTCCATGCAAGTATAGAATTAACTTTCCATAGACATAATTAATTAACAGTTATGGAAGAATGCTTTAAGACACTATAAAGAATAGATGGTCCTCTCCTTGACAGTCTTCTTTGAAAGGGTATAAATATACTACACATAAATAATTAACAGGGAGTTATGCTTTTCAAGAGAACATTTTAAAAGAGTATAAATCAGGTATTGAATTGACTGTTGTGGAGGCCGTTTGTAAACTCCTCAGAATTGGGGACTGTATGGGTATATTTTCTTATCTCTTTTTTAAATTGCTTATGCAGTGAAAATCTAGATAAAAATAGCATAAATAAAAGGAAATAAAGCTAAAGCATGTATTTTGTAGCAATAAACCATGGAAATATAGCACTGAAACATTTGGGTTTTTTTTGTTTTTAGCAGTAAAAATACATTTTTTTAAATTTGTTCAGTATCCAAGAATGTATTGAGTCTATTCCCCTCTAGGTAATACTCCATATGCAGCACTCTGTATATAGAACTCCATCACTGGTTTCAGACTGATCTCCCCATAAAGAACATCTATAAAATTGGGGAAAAAAAAAAAAAAAAAAAAGCAAAGGTCTGAAAATATCAAATAGCCTTCAAATGCAAATAGCCTTCAAAAGACTTAAGAGGCCAAGACCTTTGTGATAAGGGAAGTGCATTTATCCAAACCAAATGTCTCTTCAGCATTTTGTCCTCAGAGTATTTGCTAATTCACACTCAGGGGCACAGGACCTAACTCATATTATTTTTTGCAGTTTCACTAAACTGGGGAGGGAAAAAAAAAATGGAGTTTGAGTCTTTAAAGACAGCAAATATTCCAGAGACAAGAATTTCAGGAAAAAAAAATGGCCACTGAGAAGTGAACCCAACGTTCTGCAGTAGATTTCTCTTTGATGCATATGCGAAATTATATGCTGCACATAAATGGTTAAATTTCTGAGAAAGTTAACAAAACACATTTGTGGTGTTTCTCCTGATTGGATGGGGGCCCCCAAATGTGGGGCAACCCAAGTGGGTGGAAGCCAGTGGTATGGGCAGTGAAGGCAATTCACCCTAGGCAGAACAAAGAAGATAGAAGTTGACTGAATACGCTCCAAGGAAGTGGTGGGCAGGACAGCAAAGAAGAGAGTGCCTGTGATGAGGCAGTTGGGCCGCAGTTGTAGGGTGGAGTGGGGTAGTATGGGAACATATGGAAGTTTCCTTTTTTTGGTAATCTTAGGAACCGTGCCTGGATGTAATTGGTCAGTTAGGCCTATGGTTATTTCGAAGTGGGTCACTTAATGAGCCTGTTTGCATTCAGCTTCGTGGTCACTGTGGGCCCTTTGACCTTAATCTGGTTTCCACTGTTGCCTAAAAGTGGCCTCCACAGTATCTACTAACCAGATATAACGCAGTACTAAGAGGGCAACTAATCCTGAAGTCCAATCCTGCAAGTAGGAAGGGCCCCCGTAACACTTCAGGCTTTCAACTGAGATATCTGGGGTAACTGAAGATGCCATACAAGTAAAGGACAAATTAGTAATAGCCTCAAGGTAAACTTCCCTTACTTTTGCACCCATCTGCCACAGGAATTAAATCTTTTCTGAAGGAAGATAACTTTATCTAAAGTATCTATAATTTATTATACACAAATTCTTACATTAAATAAAAAATAAATTACTAGATTTACCAGAATGTTGAGCTGACTGGTTAGAATCATAAAGAAAAGATGATAGAAAAAGGCCTACAAATAAGTAATCCAACTTAAAACAACAATGGCTAATACTTTAAGAAAGTATGTTTTTTTATAAAATAATAAATTTTGCTAGAGAATCAGAATTTTAAAAAATCTATTGGAATGCCAGAGCTAAAAAAAATAAAGTACAAAAAAGAAGTCAGAAGCTGAATGAATATAGTTAAAACAAGTATTAGTGACCTGGAAAAATATAAGAATAAATTATCCAGACTGAAGCAAAGAGTTATAGATTAAAATGAATTAATAAATTGTAGACATGTGTGAAATGATGCAAAATTTGGATATTCTTATAACTAGAGTTCCAGGAGCATCTGGCTGGCTCATTTGGTAGAGCGTGAGACTCTTAGAAGTTCAAGCCCCATGTTGGATGTGGAACCTACTTAATAAAATAAATAAATAAATAAATAAATAAATAATAAATAAATAAATAAATAAATAAATAGAATTCCAAAATGAAAGGAGAAAAAGGCTGACACATTAACATTTGATAGATTACTAGCAAACAAATTTTTCAAAACTGATTTTTTTTAAAAAAGTGACATGAAGAAAACTATATATCATAGTAAATGTGTAGGAAAAAAATATGTATTACATATATTACATTAATATCTCTTTACATATTCATTTCAAAGGCCCTACAATAAGCCTGAGGACTAACCTCTGACCAGAAGAAAATAATAACAATAATAATAATATTAATAACAACAGTATAAAACAATCAGAGAGTACCTTCAAAGGCTGAAAGAAAGTTACTGTCAATGTAGAATTCTATATCCAGTAAAAATAACCTCCAGTAAAAAAGGTTAAAAAATATATATATTTTTTTTTTCACGAGAGAATTTAACATCAGCATATATGCACTATAAGAAAATTATAAAAGGGACTATTCAGGTAGAACGATAATTATTCTATATGAAAGCATAGCAGCTCAGAAAGAAAGAAAATCATGCTTATAACCTGAAATGAATATTGGCTTTGCCAAGACTTAATGATAATGTGGTAAGGTTAAAAAGTATATGTAGATTTGAAAAACGTGACAATTATTTCACAGAAGGTAAGAGTAAAAAGGAGATGAAGTAGAAAACTTTTTTGCATTGCCCAGGAAGTGGCAAAAATTATAAAGTGAGGAGGTATATTTTTCACTGGGTACCCATATAAAATTCTAGAGTAACCATTAAATAAATAAAAGGATGTATACTAATGAGCTAGTGAAAGGAAAAATAAATTGAAAAATAGGTTAATAAGAGAAGAAGAAAAAAAGGCCAATGAAGAGATAAACAAAAACAAAAAAGCAAAAGTAAGCTGGTATTATTATTATTTTTTTTAAGATTTTTTTTTTTAAATTTATTTATGAGATAGAGACAGCCAGCGAGAGAGGGAACACAAGCAGGGGGAGTGGGAGAGGAAGAAGCAGGCTCACATCAGAGGAGGCTAATGTGGGGCTCGATCCCATAACGCCAGGATCACGCCCTGAGCCGAAGGCAGATAGCTTAACCGCTGTGCCACCCAGGCGCCCCAATAAGCTGGTATTATTAAATCCACATATATAAGTAACTGTATTCAATGCACATAAAATAATATTCCAATTATAATTAAGGGAATGTCAGAATTGACCTTTAAAAACTAGATGCTGCTCACAAGAAACACTGACTCCATGGACAAATGCGTTGCTAAGAAAAAGGATGGAAATAAAATTCTAGTCAAATTCTAATATTTAAGACAAGAAATACTAGCAGAGATGAGAAAGGCCAGTTTGTAACTATAAAACAACCAATTTAACAGGAATACAACCATCATAAACTAACTGCCTAGTAACATAGTCTACATATTTCTGGAACAAAATGTTGAGGAAATTAACATAAGATACAGAAAAAACTTCAACTATAGTTAGTGACTTTAAAAGTAATTTGAAAATGTCTTTTTAAGTAAAAGTTACGTTTTTAAGTAATGCAGACACACACACACACACACACACACACACACACACAAACTCAAATGCAAAATTAGTAAGTATGTAAACACTTTGAACAATACAATGAAAACTTAATCACATCTCAACCGGAACTGCAACATATATACATTTCAAACAAACAGGAAATTTTTACCAAAATTCACCAAACACTTTCAAGCAGGAATCAGGCTGATAAATCTTCCCAGCTGCAAACATAAAACATAGTTTATGGAAAATGAAGTATGGATGACTCAGATGATGACCCAAGAGCAAAGAGGATGGACAACTCCAGGTTGCCATACTGGGTACTAGTAAGATCTATCCCGTATTCCTTGAGCTCCGGAGAAGTCTGCCCAGATTTCAAAATTTTTGAGGAATAATGACTATGTGCTCTCATTCTCCTCTTTATTGAATGAAAATGGCTCTTGTCCCTGCCTCACCCTTTTGATTTTGGAGTGTGGTGGTATTTGATTTTATAAGCCTCTAAGTTATGAGACTTACTGAAAAAAAAACTGTAAATCTTGAACAAAACTTGAGTTGCCTCATCCATTTTTGGAAGTGTTTTAGATAACAAGACACTGAACCCTAATCATGGTCTCCTGCAATGTTGTGATAAAACTTTTGGAGAAAACAGGGAGCATATTTGTGCATGGGATTAATATAAACAATTACATCGAGGGTGTATAGACTTTTTTAGACTGGAAATCATGGCCACAATATTTTGCAGCATCTCCTATCAAGAGGAGTCTATTTTTCTACCTCTTAAATGTGATAGTGCCCTGTGACCAGTTTTGTGTGCAATAATAAACAAATAATAATAATGTTAGCCAGAACAACAGAAGCCAGAGGATAATAAAATCAGATGTTTAAATACTGAGGGGAAAGCAACAGCCACCACCTATTAGCCTACTGCTAATAAAATACCCTTCAGTAATAAAGAAAATAAATGAAACATAAATTAAAGTCAGTGAATTTGTCACCAGTGGATTCGTATTGCAAAAACGGCTTTAAAATTTTTCTTTAAGCTAAAGAAATAATACCACATTGTCAACATTATCTAGGAAGGAATGAAGAACATTATAAATGATGAATATTACAAATGATGAATATATGGAGAAGTTTAAAAAACAAATTATTTACAATTTTTTCAATTTATTTAAGGAACAATTAGCATGCAAAGCAAGAAATAACAGTTTCTTATGGAACTGAAAACTCACACAGAGTAGAATAAACAACACTGCATAAAGAAGAAAAAGGGTAAATGGGAACATACAGTTGCAATGTTCTTTTTTTTTTAAGATTTCATTTATTCATTTGAGAGAGAGAGAGAGCACTAGGTGGGGGGAGAGGCAGAGAAAGAGGGAGAAGTAGACTCCCTGCTGAGCAGGGAGCCCAATGTGGGACTCGATCCCAAGACCTGGAGATCATGACCTGAGCCTAAGGCTGATGCTTAACCATCTGAGCCATGCAGGCACCCTGTTGCAATGTTCTTATGTTATACATGAAATGGTATTAAGTCACAGGTATTTGTGATAATTTGAAAATGTATATTATATTCCTATCACAACAGTTAAAAACTTAAACACAGATATATAGTTAAAAATAAAAATATTCATGATGAAAAAATGAAATTTAATTCTCATGCCTTGTTGGCAAAAGTGTATAATAGTACAGTTGATTTGGATAATTGGCACTTTCTTATAAAATTAAACATATACCTACTTATACTATGATGAACAATTCCACTCCTAGGTCTTTACCAAGATAACAACAATAACAACACACTTGTATCCACAAAGCACTAGTTCAAAATGTTCATAGAAACTTTATTCATAACAGCACCAAACTGGAAACAACTCAGACGTCTATGAATTTCAACCCTAGGTATTCCTCCCTGCCCTGCCACTTCCCCCAAAAAACACTAAGTCACAACAGCCCTATGTAAAAGAGCCAATAACCATCAAGAGGAGAATGGATAAACAAACTGTGTTACATTCACACAATGGAATACTACTCAGCAACAAAAAAGGGACAAAATACTCACACGTGCACCTATTAAGCTTTGATCTCAAAGACATTATGTTAAGAGCAAGAAAAAAGTTGCAAAGATAGAATGTTCATCATGGTTCTACTTCTAAGAATAGGCAGTAATAATCTGTCCAGGATATTAAAATTTAAAAAAAAAAAAGTGCCCTACTAATGGTGGGGGCAGGAGAGGTAGCACATTGCCTAGAAAAAGACACGAGGCAAGTTTCTGGGTAATGGGGTTATATATACCTTGATTTACACGGTAATTTTATGGATATGTACCACAGTCAAAACTACTCATTGAAGTGGACACTTCAGATCTTGGAGATTGACATTATATAATTTCCACCTCAAAATGCTAATGTAAGAAAAATCAATACCATTCACCTCCTTTACATTATTCCCATTTAATAGGACAGATTATTGAAATACATTATGATTATGAACACTAACAAGAAACAATATACTGACATTCTACTTTATTGCTTATAGCAAATAAAAGAAAAATAAACACAATCTGCATAAATACAATAGAATCCAATCTCCATCTTCTCTCAGGAATGATTTCTAAGAACTTATAATATCACAATAAATATATTGTCTATTAGCTTTTCTAGAAAAAAAAGGTAATAAATAAAATCATGGATATTCACATTATTAAGGTCAAATTGGTCTACTTGCATGAATATTTCTCTAATAGGACAGCTAGTGATAATTTGTTTTTACACAAAAGCGATTTACAAAACTCGTAAATGTAGCCCATTAAATTCAATTGAATATTCTCCCAACTCAACTTCTTTTAGCTGGATCACAAAAATTTCCATGCACACTTCAATGAGAATTTGCAAATTTTTACCATTTCAAAGGAATTGGGGTAGGTTAGAATATAAGTTGATTCAAGAATACACTGAGTACTTTTGTGGTGGGGATAAAGTAATACATTCAACAGACTGAAACCCTAAACTCATTCACAGTTTAAAAATATTTCACATAAGCATTTATGTCATATATTCAGATGACTTCTCATCAATTATCCTGACACAGGAACAGTTAAAGAGGATTGTACCAGCAGAGGGATCCATGTGGTAGTTTGGTGCAATTTCACTACATGTAAGATTTAGTACAAATTTAGGGGAACTTTTATTGTCTGTGTAGTAACCAGAAATTGTCATCCACAGAGACATGTCAAGTTAAGTAAATTAAAGTGGAAAATTATTGTGGAAATTTTGAAATTATTTCACTAAACATTTTAAACATTTTTTAGGTCTTCAAGGAAAACAAACATTTAAAAATCATCATTAACCTTTTGCTGTAATGAAGCTAGTATATGATAAATTCAAATGTGTTTCTACTTTCAATTTTTACACAGGAAACTATGGATTACATAGTAATGATGGCTGTGTACATATCATGTTTGGGAATCATTATGCATATTTTAATAAAATAATGTAACAAGGTATCAGAAAGTTAGGAAAGAAGAAAAAGGAGGAGGAGTGGGGAGGAGGAGGAGGGAGGAAGGAAGGAAGAAAATGGTCAATCTACAATTCTATAAACCTTGTTAGTGAGCCTGCTTGCTCAACTATAGACCACAACATCAAAACCAAAAATAGAGACCACTTAACTCATGATCTAACTAAAACCCATTGTACTTATTTCCTGGCACACTTTCTTGAGGCACTGAGGAAGGTCTCTTGCAATGAAAGGAATATCCCAACTACCAGACCAGAAAAACCCTGATAGCTATGGAATGCCTAGGAGACCACACTCCATACATCCCTTTCACTGCCCATGATTACGGGCTGATCACATACTGGCCCCCACCCGTGAGGATGTGCTCTCTGCCTCCTCTTTTGCATGTATCCCCCCAACCACTCTGCCCAATGTCTCTTCATAAAACTCTAGGCATCCATCTTGTCAGTGGAGAGGTCGGTTGTTAAGTCGTTTGCCACCTTCTCTGGCTGCCTGTACCCAAAATAAATTTATCCCTTTCTCTTTTCCAAATGCTCATCTCTTGGCTTTTCTCTCAATGACTTTATCTGAGTTTGTTCCACAACAGCATTGGCAGACTCAGCTAAGAACTATGCTTTTTTTTTTTTTTTTTAAGATTAATGATGTTATTTTTATTTATTACATATTTTTAAATTTTTGGACTATCTTCTGTCTTTATGGTATCTTTATTTTTCTTTATTATTATTTTTTTTATTTATTTTTTAAATTATATTATGTTAGTCACCATACAGTACATCCCTAGTTTTGATTTGTCTGTCCCCCTCAGGATTCCCTGAATGGAGACGTTGGTGGCAGCAGCATGCCAGGGTTTATCCATTCATTTTCCAAGTTAGCAGCTATGATGGGCTGATCATAACACTTACACACAAATACTAACATATGTTTGTGTATGCATGTGTGTATGTTCTCTTTCAGTTGTTTTCAATGAATACCAAGCGTTTACTTAAAATTAACAAAAAATGGACATCCATATTTCCACTTAGCTTTATGATATTTTTCAATGCATTTAAAATACTCTCTTGTTTGAAATACAATAATTTAATTGGTAATCGTTACCTTTTGTTGAGTTAGTTATTGGGATCTTACTCGGCATATTGACTAGAAAGGGGCAAAAAGGAAGTTTCTGGGTAAACGATGTCGTATAACTTGATTTATATAATGACTTTTTGCAGAGTTTAAGTATTTGATATATTAAATGCACTGCAAATATATTTCTCTATTGTTTGTCTTTAAAATATTTCATATACTTCTAAATATTTAATAATATATTTTTGTTTGACACATTTTTCTTTCCAGCACAGCTCTGATCTTTTGTATATACACCCCTCCTAAATGACTCACAGAAGCTGATGCACCACACATTCACGGGGTAAGTTCTTTACAAGCCTAGAGTCATCCTTCCAGCCCCTTTACTCCTGCTGTTTCCTGGCTTATACATGGACATGTGTTCATTTCAGATATCTGATAATATCAACCCCTGTTTTCTTCCAAGTACATCTTTAATTCTTTAAAAATAATTAACTCTAGTCTCTCTAGATTTTTAGCTTGTTGTATATGAAGAAGAATGGTTCTGAACAAATTTTTTCTTAACTGTCTAAAAAAAAGATGTTAATACTATATTATGAATAATTATTTCTCCATTGATAAACAGTGCCTTTCTTTTGCTTTAAATCATATCTTTATTTTTGAAATCAACTGTAGAGACTAATTTTGATTTATTTATATTAAATTTCTTCTATTTCAAGTCTGAAATAATCATCCTATGATTTTTTTGGTCATTTCATAAATCATTTTAATATTTGCTTTTGTTCTCCATCAGAATTCTACATTTAAAAAAATAGTTTATTTGAAAGTTTATATTTGCAAAGAACTATTTTTATGAGAAATTAGCACTATTTAAGAAAATTAAAAAAAAATGATTGCATTTTTTACTGGAATGTGTATCATTCAAGTAAATATTATAACCCTAAACTGAACTGGCATAAACACTGCAATGGAGGAAAATATTATTTCTCTTAAAAAGAAACCTTGATTCCTAAATTGATAAATCCAGCTGCTCAACAGCATTATTAGTACACCTGATTCTTTTTACCTTCCCAATCTTCCCTCAGTGTGCTAATTTTGCCCTCAGGTCTCTCCCCAAAAAGTTGCCCTCTTTTAAGTGTGCATGTGCAAATATAATGTTTACAAAAATAAAAGAGGCATTGTCCAATGTGTGTATCATTTTATAAGAAAAATCACAGGCAAACTGATAAACAAAAACATTTTCCAAAGCCTCCAAATAAACTTATAAACTTCTGTGACCTCCTTCCCCATGAAAAAATTAGGTCAAAAAGCTATGTCATTACTGACAAGAGAAATAGAATTAAAAGGACTATATTAATTATAGTAGACTTATAGGGATTTGACCTTCAGATTGGGAAAATGTCAATATTTAGAGAATCCTGTGGTTAGGGTGAATGCCCTAAATTCAGAGATTACCTAAAAGGAAAGAAAATGTGGATTGACAAAGGAATAGGAATCCAAAAATGCCAGCTAATGAGGTTATCAAAACAATATATTATAGTATTTCATTTTTGTCATGGAACTTTAAAAAAAAATTAAGCATGCCACATGTGCACATATATTTATGTATTTATGGAATGTAGGCTCTTTATAGAAAAAGGATTCAGTATAATTTAGTCATTATATTCCTCAATTTCCTGGCCATAGTGTTGGGATACAGAAGGTTCTCAATAAGCAGTTGTTAAAAGCATAAATAATGTCATGATTCACACAGTGGCAAAGAAGAAATATAAAACAAGGTTAAAGAAACTGAATAGAAGACTTCAAGGAGGGGCGCCTGGGTGGCACAGCGGTTAAGCTTCTGCCTTCGGCTCAGGGCGTGATCCCAGCGTTATGGGATCGAGCCCCACATCAGGCTCCTCCGCTGGGAGCCTGCTTCTTCCTCTCCCACTCCCCCTGCTTGTGTTCCCTCTCTCGCTGGCTGCCTCTGTCTCTGTTGCATAAATAAATAAAATCTTAAAAAAAAAAAAAAAAAAGACTTCAAGGAAACAAAAATTCTTGGATTCAGGTAAGGTCCTGTTCCTCTTAATCTCTACTAATAATGAACAATTTTCTAATTAACGTGATAAATAGTTGGTTTGGCTTATCATTCAGGTTGAACTAAGTTCTATGAAGATTTGTACTACATTTATTTATTTATTTTTTTGTCCATGAACTCACCTAAGGTCTTAATGATAGGGGTATTTACTGAGAATTATTTATGTATTCAGGATATAATACTTTTGTTGATTTTTGTGGCAAATATCTTAATGCACACTGTGGCTTTAATTTATACTTTCTTAGTGTCTTTGAGGAAAAAGAGTACTCGAGAGTTTATCAGAGTACAATTTATTAACCATTTACTTTATGTTAGCAATTTTTGGTCCTGTTGAATATTTTTTTTTCCATTTTTAAAATTTAAATTCAATTAATTAACATATAATGTATTATTGATTTCAGAGGTAGAGATCAGCAATTCATCAGTCTTATATAATACCCAATGCTCATTACACCACATCTCCTCCTTAATGTCTATCACTCAGTTACCCCATCCCCCCACCTCTCTCCCCTACAGCAACCCTCAATCTGTTTCCTATGATTAAGAGTCCTTTATGGTTTGTCTCTCTTCCTGGTTTCATCTTGTTTTATTTTTCCCTCTCTTTCTCTATGATCCTGTTTTGTTTCTTAAATTCCACATATGAGTGAGATCATATGATAATTGTCTTTCTCTGATTGACTTATTTCACTTAGTGTAATACATTCTCATTCCATCCACATTGTTACAAATGGCAAGATTCCTTTTTTGATGCCTGAGTAGTATTCCATCACACACACACACACACACACACACACCCCACATCTTCTTTATCCATTCATCTGTCAGTGGACATCTGGGCTTTTTCCATAGTTTGGCTACTGTGGACATTGCTGCTAAACCAATGGGGTGCAGGTAGCCCTTCATTTGGATCACTATGTTTGTATTGTTGGGATAAATACCCAGTAGTGTAATTGCTGGGTCAGAGGGTAAGCTCTATTTTCAACTTTTTGAGGAACCTCCATACTGTTTTCCAGAGAGGGTTCCCCTCTCTCTGCATCTTCACCAACATCTGCCATTTCCTGACTTGTTAATTTTACCCATTCTGACTGGTGTGAGGTGGTATCTCATTACGGTTTTCATTTGTATTTCCCTGATGCCGAGTGATGCTGAGCACTTTTTCACGTGTCTGTTGGTCAGATGGATGTCTTCTTTGCAGAAAAGCATGTCTTCTGTCCATTTCTTGATTGGATTATTTGTTCTTTGGCTATTGAGTTTGAGAAGTTCTTTATAGATTTTGGATTCTAGCCCTTTATTTGGTATGTCATATGCAAATATCTTCTCCCATTCTGTTGGTTGCCCGTTGGTTTTGTCGATGGTCTCCTTTGCTATGCAAAAGCTTGATGAAGTCCCAATAGTTTATTTTTGCCTTTGTAGACGTGTCTAGCAAGCAGCTGCTGTGGCTGAGGTCTCAGAGGTGACTCTAGGATTTTGATGGATTCCTGTCTCACGTTTAGGTCTTTCATCCATTTTGAGTCTATTTTTGTATATGGTGTAAGGAAATGGTCCAGTTTCATTCTTCTGCATTTGGCTGTCCAACTTTCCCAACACTATTTGTTGAAGAGACTGTATTTTTACATTGGACATTCTTTCCTGCTTTGTCGAAGATTAGCTGACCATAGAGTTGAAGGTTCATTTCTGAGTTCTCTATTCTGTTCCATTGATCTATGTGTCTGTTTTTGTGCCAGTACCACACTGTCTTGATGATTACAACTTTGTAATAGAGCTTGAAGTCGGAATTGTGATGCCACCAGCTTTGGTTTTCTTTTTCAACATTCCTTTGGCTACTTGGGGTCTTTTCTGATTCCTTCAAAATTTTAGGATTATTTGTTCCAGCTCTGTGAAAAAAATTGATGGTATCTTGATAGGGATTGCACTGAATGGGTAGATTGCTCTAGGTAGCATAGACATTTTAACAATATTTGTACTTCTAATCCATGAGCGTGGAATGTTTTTCCATTTCTTTGTGTCTTCCTCAATTTCTTTCATGAATGTTCTACAGTTTTCTGAGTACAAATCCTTTGCCTCTTCCGTTACGTTTATTCCTAGGTACCTTATGGTTTTGGGTGGAATTGTAAATGGGATCGACTCCTTAACTTCTCTTTCTTCTGTCTCATTGCTAGTGTAAAGAAATGCAACTGATTTCTGTGCATTGATTTTATATCCTGCCACTTTGCTGAATTTCTGTATGAGTTCTAGCAATTTCGGTGTGGAGTCTTTGGGTTTTCCACATAAAGTATCATGTCATCTGCAAAGAGTGAGAGTTTGACTTCTTTGATGATTTGGATGCCTTTTATTTCTTTTTGTTGTCTGATTGCTGAGGCTAGGATTTCTTGTACTACGTGTTGAACATTTTTCTAACAAAAATTTGTGAAAATATTACACTTTTCACCTTTAGATCTGAAATTCCCTGGAACTGATCCTTGTGTTTGATGTGAATTATAAGTCAAGTTTCATTGTTTTTCATATAGATGATTGATATAGCATCACCTCTTACAAAGTAATGTTTTAAGGATTTTTTGGATCCAAAAAGAGAGTATGTATGTATTACGTATGTATTTATTTATTTATCTTCTTATAATATCTGTCCAGTGTCAGTGTCAGGATAAGCCTATTTTCATAGGATGAGTTAAGAAAAATTCCCTCATCTTCTAGTTTTTGGAAGAGTTTACAAAGGACTGCTCTTAATTTCTCTTTAATTTTTTAGTAACATTCACCAGTGAAGCCATCTAATGTTGGATTTTATTGGGGGAATTCATTATTATTATTATTATTATTATTATTATTATTATTTAAATCTCTTTACTTCCTATGGGTCTATTTGGCTTTATTATATGTTCCTGAATCTTGAGTCTTGGAAACATATGACTTTCTAGAATCTAGAAATCTGTCAATTTTGTCTAGGTTATCTGATTTGTTAGCGTATCACTGTTTATAGTATACTTTTATATTCCTTCTTTTTACCTATAATTTCAGAACTGATTGCACCTATTTACTTCCTTACTTATGTAAGGTGGGTGCTTTGTTGGTCTCAGCTTATTCATAGTGACAGTATCAGCTAAGAATGTCTGAGGCACTCCCCTGGGCCCATAATACTTCTGGTGACCTCCACAGACATTTTCCTCACCACAGCCAATAGTGTGGTTGGACAAGCCCTTGTGGTTCTTTTTGATTGCAAGACACATCAGCAGCAATGATCATGGAACTATGAAAGAAAAAAGTTTATTACTCACAACTCCTGGAGGGTACAGGGCAAGCCAGAGAGATCTCTGCAGAGAGAGGGAGGGAGTGCCAACCGGTAGAAGGCTGGGTGCCCAGGGTTTCCTTGATATACTCTTATTGGTGAATTTAAAGCATAAAAGCAGGAATTAAGACCAGGAAGAAAAAAGCAAGGTTACTCAAAGGGTCACTTACTAAGCCTATCCAGGGTACTCGAAAAGGGGATATTCATGGGTGGAGGTAGCCTGGTTTCTTATCTAGTTGTTTTACTACTAGCTGTGTCATACAACTGGCAATACCTTTATATGAGATGGATGTCTTTGAAATGGATGCCTTGGCAATCAAAACTTAATGTCAGGCACTTACGCAATGAGTCACTTCTCTTTTCTTGATCTGTCTAGATAAGGGTATACCAGTTTTGTTGATCTTTCAAAGAACCAACTTTTGGTTTGACTGATTTCTCCATTATTTTATTATTATCTATTTCATTTATTTCCACATTAGTCTCTAAAATGTCCTTTCTTCTGTTTTGGGTTTAGTTTGCTGTCTTCTTTTTTTCCATCTTCTTAAGGTGTCAGGTAATATTGTTTTGACATCTTTTTTATTTTTTAGTGTAAGCCTTTAAGGGTATAAATTTCCCTCAAAGCACTGCTTTTGCAGGATCCTTATGATGTGGCAAACAAAGGCAGAAGAAAAATTATGAAATTTCCTTACCACCTACAGCCCATTGACAAGTCTTGGAAACAGACAGAGTGACATTCCTCTAGGGACTCAACTGCCTCGATGTTAATACTTTGCTAAGGGCAAAACGCAATTCTAGCCTGACCTCTTCCCTCCCACCAGGATCCTTTAGGTCTACTTTAACATATAAAAATTCCTTTGCAAACTTCCTTTATTTCTAGCCCCCTTCCCCCAAGATATGTGCTGGCAATAATCCCCCAAGCATATGGCCCACCAATATACATCTGAAGGGTCTCATGACTTAAAGTTTTATTAGACGGTAATAAATGACCTTTTCCCAACAATAGCTAGCCCCCTCAAGGTCCTGGAAACCCTTCTTCCAAAGTTCATTAGAGACTTATGATATCCCTAAACCCCTCCCAACTTGAGGGTATATAATGGACCATTCCTCATGACCTTGGTGCAGCTCTTTCTGCACACGGGTCCTGTC
The DNA here is from genome assembly GCF_017311325.1 of Ursus maritimus. Lineage (NCBI taxonomy): Eukaryota > Metazoa > Chordata > Mammalia > Carnivora > Ursidae > Ursus > Ursus maritimus. Next base: position 19,593,599 of record NW_024425452.1, on the reverse strand, counting down.
CCCGGGGTTTAATAAACCACCTTTTTGCACCAAAGACGTCTTAAGAATTCTTTCTTGGTTGTCGGCTCCGTACTCCCCCCCACCGAACTTCACCGATATCCCACAACCTCATCACTTATATATTGGTATGCTGTATCCTGTTTTCACTCATCTCAAAGGATTTTCTAATTTTTCTTGTGATTTCTGATGAGGGAACAGAAGGCAAGCTGAAGACAAAGCATAAGCAGACACCCTGCAACCACGCCCCACCCAGTCACTCCTGGGTGGGACATGCATGACATTCCTCCAGGAATCTCCCAACTATGTTAATGTTAATGCCTTGCTAGAGGGGAAAACAACCTTAACTTGACAATGGCAAGGCCTCAAGTATCTTTTTGTAGGTACTCTAGCATATGAAAATCCTTTTGAAACCTCCCTTTTTCCTTACCTCCCCAACCCCATAGTATATAATCAGCCACCCCTCACAACCTGGTGCAGCAGCTCTTTCTGCCCACGGGTCCTGTCCCCATGCTTTAATAACCCATCATTTTGCACCAAAGACATCTCAAGAATTCTTTCTTGGTTGTCGGCTCTGGACCTCACCCCACGGAATCTCACCTATATTCCAAAACCCCATCAACTTCCTCATAAACACATTGGTCATTTGGCGGTGCGTTGTTCAGTTACTGCATGTATTTTGGTGCTCTACTTCCTTTATTTCTGTCTCTAATACACTACTATTAGAGATTTGATGTTTGAAATAATGCTCTGTTTATTTATCTTTATCACTTTTTTCTCACTCAGAGTAAAAAATTTTTAGTTGTAAAATCTCAGTATTTATCTAATTTCATGTATCTAAGTTCATTGATACCTCTGTCATTTCCATTCTGCTATTCAGTAATTTAACTGAATTTTTAAATTTTCTAGTATTAGAAATGAGTATTCATTTAGTTCTATTTCATCATTTCTATTTCTCTAACAACATATCTTTCCATTAGTGTTTTTACTTTACCTCACAGAAAATAGCCGCAATAGGTGTCTAAAAATCTTTGATAATTCCTTTATCAGTGTGATTTAGAGATGTGTATCTATTAATTATCTTTTCTCTTATGAATTGGTCATATTTTTCTTATTCTTTGTATATTGAGTAATTTTTAATTGCATCCTGGACATTTGAATATTATGCTATTTAGATCCTGAGTTTTCTTTAAAATCCTCTGAATAATATTGATGTTTTTGTTTTAGCAGTCAAACAACACAGCCAGGTTGAGACCTTAAGTTCTAACCTGTTATCTTTTAGGGTTTCTTTCTCTCTTTCTTTTCCTTCTTTCCTTCCTTCCTTCCTACCTACCTTCCTTCCTTTTCTCTCTCTCTCTTTCTTTTATTTCAATGACCCCAAGCAGCCAAAGCAATCTTGAAAAAGCAACACAAAGTTGAAGGCATCACATTCCAGACTTCAAGCCATATTACTACACTGTAGTCATCAAGACTATATAGTACTGGCAAAAAACAGAAATATAGAACAATGGAACAGAACAGAAAACCCAGAAATGGACCCACAACTCTATGATCCACTAATCTTCAATGAAGCAGAAAAGAATATCCAATAGAAAAAAAGACAGTCTCTTCAACAAACAGTGTTGGGATAATTGGATAGCAACATGTAAAAGAATGAAACTGGACTGTTTTCTTACACCATACACAAAAATAAATTCAAAATGGATGAAGACCTAAATGTGAGATAGGAAACCATCAAAATCCTAGAGAACACAGGCAGCAATCTCTTTGACCTAGGCCATAGCAACACATCTCCAGAGGCAAGGAAAATAAAAGCAAAATGAACTACTGGGACTTCATCAATATTAAAAGCTTTTGGACAGTGAAGGAAACAATCAACAAAAGTAAAAGACAACCTATGGCATAGGAGAAGATATTTGCAAAGGACATATCTGATAAAGGGCTAGTATCCAAAATCTATAAAGAACTTATCAAACTCTTTCGGTGTTTCTAACATGAACTCTGTTTTCAATGTCTTTGTTATGATGCACTGTCTATGTCCTGTCCCTGTGCCACTGAAATGTGAGTCTGAAACTTATACAGTGATCTTAATTTCTGAAAGCTTCTGCTAAGCTGCTTTGGATCTCCATAGCTCCTGTATCACTCCTGGACCTACTCTCAAATTCTGTTTTCCCTCTGAGTAAGGGCCAGGTGGGGCCAGGTAGGGAGAGAGATAGGGGGCTCCATGATCAGGCTCACAGAATTAAAAAATGCGGGAGGTGAAACCAGAAATAAAGGAACAAACCAGATGATCCTGTCCTAGGTGTCAGAAGTGGGTTCATGTTAAAAATGCTACTTGTGACCAACAATACTGGACCCTAAAAAGGAAATAAGCCATTGAAGTCCTTGCTCAATGGTGATTTCAACAGAGACGTTAAAAGGATTTAAGTACCCTGGTTTAGCTTTCTATAAAAGACCATCCCTAAAAGCCCCCAGTGACAACCTGTCTGTACCCCTTTCACTCCTGAGGGCTTTTTCTGTATCCTTGCTTAATAAACTTCTATCGTCTTACTCACTCTCCCTTGTCCACCATTTATTGATTTTGTTAGACAAGAAACTAGCTCTCCAGCTTCACTTCCAAATCTGCCAACTTTGATTCACTTTCCAGAGTCTTCATGTATTTGCATTTTGTATTTTGTTTGGAGTGGCAGTTGTAACCTGGGAAGATAGGTTATACTGATCCTACCATATTTTGACTGACATCTGAAGTCTGTGTTCATTTTGTATTGAAACTAAATGGATATTATTATCAATTCTCCCCAGGAAAGAATTTCCATCAGTTTTTTTTTTTCCCCATCAATTCAAAGATACAATTTTAAATAAGAAATTTTATGTTTAGCAGAACTTTTTAATTAAAAATTATGTGGTAGAATATGGCATTTTCTAATAGTATAAAGTGTATGAGTGCTCCATTACCCTTGGATTTAGACTTACCAAATTTTCTTGGTAGGGATCTTATAACCTATCATTCTTCTGAGATTTTAGAAACTGTGGTTTTAAGCAGACCATAAAAGCAACTTATTTTAAGATGTCACCTTAAGTCTTGGATCTGAGAACAATTTAGGGATAGAAAATAAAAAGCTCTATTCAGTGGGTATTTGGAATTGATCATCACTTTTTTAAAAATCAAAACTTCCAAAAGGATGGATAATATAAAATAGCATACAATATAAAATGTGCAACTCCCATAGCTTGTAATGTGGGAGTAAACTTCTGGTCCCCATGGTTCCTTTAACCTGCTGATTTCCATATTCTCCTTTTTTCCACTTTAGGCAATCTTTCATACAGATTAAAAATGGCAGAAGGTAAGAAACTGTAGGCCCAAGTGAAAGTACTTATAATCAAAGCCGAGGAGCCCATTCTAGCCAGGTCTGGGACATAGGGACAATGTTGTGGCCTGGCCTGTATCAACAATTATTGTAACTGAGAAATAGATTTATATTTTATAATACACTCAAATACAAATAAATTATATGTTATGCCACTACACAAAAAGGAAAGTAAAAGGGAAACCACAGACTGCGAGAAACTATTTGCAACAAACACATTTAACGATGTCATCGTATCCAAAATGCAAACAAAGAAACAAAAACCTCTTAAAATCAGTAACAAAAAGAAGTTCAGAAAGAAGATATGTAAGGGATTCACAAGCACCTGGAAATATCATCAACATCTTTAGTTATTTGTGAAATAAAGTGAAAATGAGATTGTAATATACATACACAAAAAATGCTAAAACTAAAAAAACAAAACAAAACAACAACAAACAAAAATAACAACAACAAGGTGTGACAAGAATGCTAAACAAGTGGAACTATCAAATTGCTGGTAGAAATAAAAAATTGTACATCCAACTGAGGAATTTCTTTGACAGTTTCAAATAAATTTAAACATAAATCTATGATCTAGCAATTCTTATCCTAGATATTTATCCAAGGAAAACGAAAACATGTGACTACAAAAACGACACATTAAAGAATGTTCAGGGCAGCTTTATTCTTAATATCCCTAAACTAGGATAAACCTATATATATACATAAAATATTGGGAGGGGGAATGTGAAATATTCATACAATAGTATACTAAGTAGCAGCCAAATGAAACAAACTAGGGATAACCACAAAAGTAAGGATGACTACCTCACCATATGTTCAGGAATTAAAGCAGAAATACATGTGTATAACTGGAGCCCAGGGGTGCAAGAGACCTGGCTCCTGGGATCCCAATCAGATCAGGTTGTCACTTGCCACTGACAAAAGCTGAAGGCAGAGAGACAAGTGGTGGTGAAATAAGAAAGGAATTTATCTCAGCAAGGTCAACACCAGGAAGACGGTGGACTAATGTATTGAAGTCTATCTCCAAAGTGTTGAAAATACTTCTAGGTTTATATAAGGAAAATGTGGGACAAAGGTCAGTGGGCACATTCAGTTGGGCAGTAAAGGTTATGTTGTTGATCATTGTCTTTGGGTCATTCATGTGGGTCTTGCTGGCTCAGGGCAGTCTATTTTGCTTTAGAGGGTAGTTTTGGTTCCTCTCAAGGGATGCTTTGCCCACAGGGTCTTTTGTCTGAGTTAAGAGATAAGCGGGAAAGAAGACCTTAATCAATTAGAAAGCACAGACTGAAGTTGAAATGGAGGTAGTTGTTCACTACGTGACTCCACTTATATGATGTCCAATTACTGGAAAATTTAATATAAAGTGACAGAAATGAGGAAAAACTATCAATTTAATTCATCATATTAACAGATTAAAAGGAAAAGAAAAATCCTATGACCAGTTCAATAGAGGTAAACACATCACACTCGCTCACATATTGCAACAACAACATGTTTTTAAACATATTCATGACAAAAAAAAAAAAATAGCAATCAAGATACTGAAGGGAACTTCTTGAATCTCATAGTCTTATCTAAAACATCCTACAGCTAACATCATTCTGAATCATAAAATATTAAATTTTCCCTCAAAGTTCAGCACCGAAGTGAGTTTCTGCTGTCATCATTTCTATTTACTGTTTAACTATAGGTCCTAAGCACTGCAATAAGGTAATGAAAATAAATAAAAGGCAAAGATTTTTGGGAAAAACAGAAGTGAAACTTTAATATATGTAGGTGATATAATTACACATGTAGAAACACTTTAAAAATCTATAAAAGTAATCTTCAAATGAGTAAGTAAATCATGAAGTTTTGTGGGATACAGACCATGACCTAAGCCACCCAGAAGCCCTATCTAAAGTATTTTTAAACTGTGACTGAGTTTAAAAGGGCTTCAATCTGCGCATTCCTTACCCCAAAACTGGACCTCTTTCTTTCTCTTTCTTTCCCTTTCTCTATCTTTTTCTTTTCTTTTTTCTTTCTTTCTTTCAGATTTATTTTATTTATTTGAGAGAGAGCAAGCGCATGAAGGAGAGGGAGACAGAATCTGAAGCTGACTCTATGCTGAGCACAGAACCTAATGTGGGGCTCGATCCCATGACCCTGAGATCATGACCTGAGACGAAACCAAGGGTCAGATGCTTAACCAACTGAGCCACCCAGGTGGCCCGAGACCACTTTCTTTCATTGTACACAAAAATAAACTCAAAATCGATTAAAACACCTATACGTAAGACCTGAAACTATAAAAATCCTTAAAAAGAGCATAGTCAGTAATCTTTCTGACATCAGCTATAACAATATTTTTCAACATATTTCTCCTGAAGAAAGAAAATAAAAGCAAAAGTAAGCTATGGGGACTGCATCAAAATAAACAGAATCTGCACAGCAAAGGAAACAATCAAAAAAGGCAAACTACAGGTGCGCCTGGGTGGCACAGCAGTTAAGCGTCTGCCTTCGGCTCAGGGCGTGATCCTGGTGTTGTGGGATCGAGCCCCACGTCAGGCTCCTCCGCTGTGAGCCTGCTCCTTCCTCTCCCACTCCCCCTGCTTGTGTTCCCTCTCTCGCTGGCTGTCTCTATCTCTGTTAAATAAATAAATTTTAAAAAATCTTAAAAAAAAAAAAAGGCAAACTAGTGAATGAGAGAAGATTTTTGCAAATGATGTACCTGATAAAGGGTTAATATCCAAAATATATAATGAACTGATACAACTCAATGCCCAAAACACCAGTAACACAAATAATCCTACTAAAAAAATGGGCAGAAGATATGAACAGACATTTCTCCAAAGAAGATATACAGATGGCCATCGGACACATGAAAACATGATCAATACCACTCATCATCAGCGAAATACAAATCAAGACTACAATGAGATATCACCTCACGCCAGTCAGAATGGCTAAAACAAAACAAACCACAAGAAAGAATAGCTGTTGGCAAGGATGTGGAGAAAAAGGAACTCTTGTGCACTGTTGGTGGGAAGGGAAACTGGTGCAGCCACTGTGGGAAACAGTATGGAGGTTCTTCAAAAAATTAAAAAATAGAACTACCCTATGATCCAGGAATCACACTACTGGGTATCTACCCAAATACAAAAACACCAATTCATATGGATACATGTACTCTTATATTTATTGTATCATTATTTGGAAAAGTCAAACTATGGAAGCAGCCCAAGTGTCCATGTGTCCATCAACAGATGAGTGGATAAAGAAGAAGTGGCATGTATATATACAATGGAATACATATACAATGGAATATTATTCATCTGTTAAAAAAGACTGAAATCTTGTCATTTGCAATAACATGGATAGAGGTAGAGCATATAATGCTAAATAAAGTCAGTCAGTTGGAGAAAGACAAATACCACATGATCTCACTTATATGTGGAATTTAAGGAGAAAAACAACAACAAGCGAGCAAAGGGGAGAAGAGAGAGAGAAAGAGAGAGAGAGAGAGAGAGACAGAAAGAAACCAAGAAACAGACTCAACTAGAGAAATTAAACTGACAGCTACCTGAAGGGAGGTGGGTGGGGGTTGGGGAAATAGGGGATAGGGATTAAAAAGTATGCTTATCATAATGAAAGAAAAAAAAAAGGAAAAAAAATAAAGATAAAGGCTTTGGTTGGTTAAAAAAAACAGAAACAGAAAAAAAACTTCACTTAGCTTTTCACTAAGGTTTCAAGCCACCTGTCCTCAAAGGGCCAAATATAGTAACACTATTGTTGGTGTTACTGACAATAATTGTGGCATCTATTGCATGGTAATTGACTGTGTATGTATATGTGCACACGTGTGTATGAAAAGGATCAATTTTATTATAAATCCAAAACCACTCTTTAAAAAATAAAACCTTTTTTCCTAAATTTATTAATAGGATTAAGTGATTAAAAGATGAGGAAGAAAAAAATTCTAAATAGTATTTATATACGGAAAAATACTTAAGGATAAAAAATTAATGCTTCAGAAAATATGAAAGATCTATGTTTACACTAACAGTATTTTAGAATTTTATTTGAGGAGTTTAATAAATATACTAATTTAATATATCATTTATAAAAGATGAGGAGCAATCATGAATGAGCTTAAATGTTTTGCCCTAGGTCAATGGGAGAGTCAGAACCTGAACCCAGGTCCCTGAACATGCCTATCCTTTACAATGAAAAGACACAATTTCAATAAAAATTTGATTCTGATTTTTTCCCAAATTTCTGGGAGTTAAATTAAGAAGAAAGAGCAAGGAGAAAAAATCACCAGAATTGCAGTTGCTCTTAGCATCCTAGTGTATCCATTGTTAATAACATAGAAACTGACTTTTAAAAACAGAAGATCATATTTACAAGAGACCTGCAAAAATGTCTATTTTGAAGCATTTAGTATAAGCTAAACATTTCTAAAATATCTTAGATGTAAATTTTATACTACTAAAATAGTTGGAAGATCCACTTCTAAAACTGAATTTCTTATGGGTGAATTATATTTTATTTTTAAAAAATGGTATAATAACATAAACATTTAACCATTCTTTCAAAGCAATAACTGCAATCTAAAATCAGAAATGTCCCTCCATTGATGTGTAATTTCTTTGACAGAAAATAGTGGTTTAAATAAATGAAAGTCATTGAACCAAAGATTTATAGTAATGAAATTTCATATTTGACTGAAAAACAGCTGTGGAAAACCTAATCAAATGCTGAAGAAAAGCTTAAGCTAACTTTATTTAATAGCAACTACTGACTTGAATAAATTGCCAAGGTTGTGAAGCTATAATCATTTCATATATTTTATAGAAATAGCCACCAATTACTCCAGATCATTTTATTTAAATAGGCACAGATAGAGTGCTACAACCACAGAATATGAATGCTAAGTGTAAAATCTTAATTTACCTTGGGAAATAATTATTAGATATTTTATTTTTAAATTACCTTGATATGCTAAATTTTAGTCTTATAAAGTATGATTTTTGCTTTAATTGGATGCATCACTAACTATATCAAAACCTTGATTGAGCTTGTTCCTGGTGAGAAATGTAAGTAGAAACATAAAATGTAAGTAGAACATAAAATTTCAATATGCTTAGGAAATAAGAGAATACCTTCATTTAATAATGATCAATTTTAACCAATAACTCTTAGGTAAGCAAACACAGGATTATTTTAAAGTGTAAAATGCAGAATACTTTATGATTCTTTTACTTGACTTCAATGTTACGGATATTAGATCATAATTTAATATACACAGTGTATATATTCTGTTTATGACCTACCATGCTAAACACAAGTATTCTAATGATTTCCTTGATATGCTAAGTAATCACAAATGTATGTTGGAATAACCAGAGAAGTTTATCAGGTATATAGTTGTTAAATATTTTTCTTATTTTTATTTTTCCTGAGATAATTTAAATGCATGAAGTTACTGCTCAATTATCTGATAATGAAATAACCTAAAATGTCTTTATTGAATAGAAGGAGATGTAGCTATATACACATAATTGTAATGTTTCTCTTTTCCAAGCTGGTCTCTTTTCTTGGTGTGCTACCTTGAAGTTAGGGAAAGCATCCTATGTTTATAATTATATTAGGGATATTTTAGTATTATATTAATTTCACATAGTCTAATGGTTTTACTTTTCCTGTAGAAACATACATTGCAATAAAAAAATAGTATTTCAGATAAATATCTAAGATCTGACAGAATATACAAATGGAAAATTGCCAGATGATATATAAAAATCCTGTACAACCAGCCCAGGAAGCCAACCTACTGTCTATAGTAACCAATCCAAGAAGTAGGACTATTATCCCAAGGAACTAATCCAGGAAGACAAACAATAACCATGACTACCATTAGCTCAAAATGACCAGGGCTTAATTAATAAGGGTCAGCTTCCCTAATTTTTGCCTCCACTTCAAACTTAGGATCAACTAGAGAAAGCCAATCACATACAATGCCCCACTTCTAGTCAGTCTGACTGAAACTTGTCCATGTCAACATCCTCCAATCAAGGCATAGCTGAAAGCTTCCCTTTTTCTACTACAAAGTTTTCCCACTCCTCTGCTTTACTTTTGTGTGTCTATCAAACTCAAGTGATAGTGACTAACTCCCTTGCTACAGCAAGCTCTGAATTAATAGCTTTTGCTTATTTTCATTTTACTGGTCTTCACTTATTTTTATAGATCTTTAAAGTCTTTCTAACAGTTAAAAAGCTTTCAGATAGCCTACTTTGTCCGGTAGTCTTTCATTGAGTGTGTTATAATTGATATAAATTGAGAATGAAACATATTCTTTAGATACCCTTTAAATATACTTTCTTATCGTGTTAAACAGATACCAAACAAAAACTCTAAACTTACTGATTTTTGGAAAGAAATCTGAAATTTATAGCATCAATAAAATTTATTTTTATTTATTTTCTGTGGTTGATCACATAAAAGAGTTGCTGAAGGGGTACCTGGTTGGCTTAGTCAGTTAAGTGTCCCACGCTTGATTTTGGCTCAGGTCATGATCTCAAGGTCCTGAGACTGAGCCCCACATGCACTGGGCATGGAGTCTTGTTTAAGATTCTCCCTCTCCCTCTGACCCTTCCCCCCTGCCACACTCTCACTCTCTCTCTCTCACTCACTCAATAAATAAATTGCTGTAGATTGAAGACTTGATGTTTAAAAGCTTATTTAAAGTCTACTTAGAGTGAGCTCAGTTGAGACAGAACACTTGAATTTATCCCTCATTTTATTCTCTAAATCTTTGTGAATGACTTTGAATAGGCTTTAGTTTACATAATATTTTGCCTGTTAATCCTTTCTTCTTTGCATTGTTCCTACTAATTGTTAGAAAAAAAATCCCTTGTATTTTCCATATTTTAAGAACAAAACTTATAGGTTAAAAACAAAAAAAGAATCAAATATCAGTGATGGACCTCAGGACCCTTGTAGGAAATTACAACAAAAACTTATCATACAAATTGCACTATCTCTGTTCTTATAATAATAATATGGACCATCTTTTAACACCAAGTCAGCAATATAATATTGGAGCTTAAAAGATATGGACACAGTTTGTATCCACAGTCATTTTTTGTGCTACTGCCTCTTTTCCACAGAGTAGATAGCAGCCTATATTTAAATAAATCTAAAGTATGTTTATCCAACAGGTTTTGATTTGCTCCAAGTTCCCAGGATACCAAGAGCCACAGATACTCCAGGAATAGGTCCTGGCACTTCAGGTAAAAATGTAAATTATCGGTAATACATTTTACCCCAAATAACCTTACTACTCTGTAAACCTTTCTCTAGCTTGAGCTTTCAGAACACTGTTAAGTCTCTCCCTTTTCAGATCATGGATTGTTAGCTTCTAACTAACCTCTTTGCTACATTACTCTCCCCCCCCATAACCCTAATTCTACATCTTACCAAATTTACCTCTCCATCTTAACAAATTAGCAAATGCATAAATCAAGAATTTGATAGCTCATTATTAAGCAACTAATAATCAAAGAGGAAATTAGATAATATATGAATACACTATTAAGGGGAGTAAAATTGATGAATTGAATCAATTCAAGCACACTGAATTTTCATTTAATAGTTTTAATACTGTTCTTTACTATCGAGATGAAGAAAATATCATTTTAATATCCTTTGGATTTTCATTTCTAACTTTCACCTTCTTTCTTTTCTTTCTTTTCTCTTTTACTCTTCACTTATGTCATTTTTTTTTTCCTAACACTTTCTTCTATCTGTAAGATTCTTGGTTATTATGATCAGAATTTGTTAGGAGACACAGACATTGTATAGGGCTCTAATTTCCTTCATAAAGCAATAGTTGATTATTTGGGACAAATGGAATAAATGCATTTATTGTGAACTCCACAAACTTCATATTTCTGACCATGAATATGTGAAAAGGGAGCTAATAATTCACCTAGAATCATTTCCATGCATTCAAATCAATACTGTCATATTTTCGTATTATTGCTCAGGCAGAAGTAAAGTCATACTCAGGCATATTGAAAAAGGGCCTAAGGCTGACTTGCAATACACCTGTTACTAGACACTGATTCTGATGCAGGGCAGAGTACAGGATCTGATGTAACCTCAAATTTTTCATAAGGTTCCTCATGCTGTTAAAATAACAGAAAATCTTTATTTCCAATTTATTAAAAATATTGCAATTTTTCCCTTCTAAAAAAAAAAGCAAATATGCAACTCAGTGTTGTTTCATGATAGTCCCAGTGTCTGCTTTATGCTGCCAGTTAAGCTTACTTTCTCAGTTGTTAGTGCTTTTAAATTGGTTAGTGTGGCCAGTGATAGTTTTTTCATTTTCAAAAATAAATTTTTATTCTCTGTGGAAACCTTGAGCTTGCAGGCTACTTATTTCAAATAAGCAAAAAAGCTCCTGGTGACTAGAAAAAATAACAATACCTGAAAATATGTTTAATGTCTCTCAAACTCTCCTGATTTGAAATCTAAAGCACTTGCTATTGCTACGTTTTTCTTGATACATGTGTAACAGAACATAAAGAAAGCTGTGTTAAGATTTAGTTCTAAGCACACTCAATAAGCAGGTAAACAACAGCAACATGTATGAAATCAAAGAGTGACTATAATGTCCAATAAAAATGATTCATGTTAGTAGTATTAGAACAATGGGTCAAAAAATAAAGAATGCAGTCCGTGGTGACAATGAATTATACAAACAAAAAATAATTCCACATGAGATCATTATCTAATATTATTTTAGAGTCAGGGTATTATTATTGCCTAAAGTTTATGGATGATTATAACTTAGTCTTTTCTTCTTTTTTTTTTTTTTAATGCAGTAAGTGAAGTAGAAACTCAGTTCAACAAACTGAGTTTCAGAAAATTTAACACCCAAAACTCCATGCTTTCAAAATAATAAATGACCTTGCCTATGTGCACAATTCAATCTTTTTAGGTTTATTAAGAATCTACAATAAAATACTTTGTTAGAAACATGCTAAAACTTTCATTATTCAGAAATTTATATAAAAAATATAATTGAGGGATGTGGGTGGGTGGCTCATTCATTTGAACGTCTGCCTTCAGCTCAGGCCATGATCCCATGGTCCTAGGATCGAGTCCCACATCGGGCTCTTTGCTTAGCAGGGGCCTGCTTCTCCCTCTGCCTGCTGCTCCCCCTACTTATGCTTTCTCTCTCTCTCTCTTGCTGACAAATAAATAAAATCTTTAAAAAAATATATAATTGAGCTTTACATTTATTAGGGAATCCAGCCATGCATAAAAACAACATTAAGGAGTGATAAGCAGTGATTAAGCTCATTTTTGTCAGTTCTTACAAAACAATGACAAACTTAAAAGTGCCCATATACTTTGCACTTTCACCTAATTTTCCATACACTAAAATATTTAAATATAATTTTCTTAGTTATTTTTAATATTATAAAATAATTGTTCTTTTCTTCCTCAGGAGTAATCAAGTCATAGGAAGAATATACTTTTAAGACTCCGAGATACAGTTATAAGTTTAGACAGGTGGCTTTCCAGGTACAGATTTTTTAAAAAAATGTTTGCTTCAGGCTCATAATCTACTGAATGATGGGTTATGTGCTTATAGGAAGAGATTAAATTGATATCATGTCAACATGTTATGCTTCTATCTTGTATATGCTGAAGAAGTCAGACCTATTGGTCCTTGAAAAATATGTGACACATTTACTGGGAGACATTTATATTGGCCAAAAATATCAATTCTATTTTAAAACATGAGCTTTCTGACTATCATATGGCGTATGGAGAGATTAGTAACTTGTCTCAGACTGGTTTCCATTATTTTGACTGATACACTGAACATAGCAATCCCGTGTGTTTATACTTTGGTCAGGTAAGAGCCATATCAATATTCCCAACTTTCAAAATTTAATTACAACAATATGAATGATTCTGTGTATATGTAAAATATGAGCCAAACATGCTATTTAGATTTGGAAAAGCCATCTAGGCACTTCTCTTTTGGTAAAAAATCCCTTAAATCAGACCTTAAATAGAAAAATAACAGTGTAGGATGGCTTCTTCAGACGTTCAAATTCAGTTGTTTCCATTTGCGGCCCTTGCCAAATTTGAAGGATGCTACTAGCAGAACAGACATTGCTCCTCACCACTGTTCCAACTTAAGAGAACCCCATCTTATGTTTTGGAGATGGTCACAGATATGGTTTGAGAAGAAAAAAAAGACCTGAATGCTTAAAAACAAACTTGAGAAATAACTCATGAAATCATATAGCCCTGCCTACAGGTTAAAAAAAAAAAAAAAAAGTCTAAGATGAAAAATGAAGTAACCAATATAACCAGTTCTGTTAGGGTTAGAGCTATGAGAAAATCAAATTTCCTTTATTCCTGATATTAAATCCTGCTGTTTTATACAATCTCATCATGTACATTTGCTTCTTAAAATATCAAAAAGAGCTCTCCATAAAGAAACAATACTGTATACTTAAATTTAGATTTTTTTTCTCCAAAAATTATAAGACCAGAACAAAAATATTCTTACAAGGAGCTCAACTGTCTATATTACCAAGTTAATAAAGACTACCTTTTCTTATTAATTGAATAGTTAATTACTACATATCTATAGGTAACCTAACCACGTAATTCCCTATGTCATAGAATAGGATGATGAATTAAACCGTCAAGATTCGTGCACCTCTGAAAATGGACGCAGGCTAAAAACATATACAGAAACATATAAAACATACAGTATGAGAAAAACAAAATTAAAAAAGGTTATAGAGAGTAACTGATTAGCAGCAAAGTGTTTTAAGAGTAGATTTGGGCAGGAACCAAAAAGATGAGAGACAACTAGTATGTTCTTGAGGAAGCACCTCCTTTCCAGAGGGAAATACAAAAGTGGTGAAGCAGATATGAGCTTGGTAGGTTTGAAGAGTAGCATAGTTAGAGAACTGAAAGATAAGAGTTCCATGTGTACAGAAGATGGGGCTGGGGAGGTAGGCAAGTGTACTAATATGCAGGGCATGGTGACTAGATTTCATTCTAAATTCAATGAAAATCTATCAATGATTTCTTGCAAAGTGCTTGATATGATCTGTTTTAGATTTAAAAAATAATAATTATAAGCTGAGTAGTTCCAGTAACCATTCAGTAAGAATTGATGGTGGTTTGGAATAAAGGTGTAAATAAAAAAAAAAAAATGTGAACATAATTGAGGTGTTTTTTGAGGTAACATCATTAAGAACTCTTGATGAATTTTGTAACATGTATGGCACTTTAAATACACATTTACCTATATATCTCATTGTTAACCTATATACCATCTTCCTAATTAGGATGTACTATTAAAGTTAACACAAACTTCTAGTCCAAGGCTTGAAAATATTTGAGAATATTGAGCTATTTATCTTGCTTATCTCTTTCAGTTTTCAATTTGATTACATTATTCCAGTTTATGGATCATATCACTTGTTTTTAAACTGAGGCCACTGAATAGTTTTGAATATCTGATAAAACTTATTAAAATGGAGAAACAGATAGTTTACATTAAGCCAATCTAAATAGCTTAAAATTTAATTACAGCTACAAATTTATTTTGACCACTGAGTTGCAAGAGATTTCTGTAGACCAAATCACATACTGTAGTATCTTTGTCCATCTCTAAATCCTTTTTTTTTTTTTTTAAGTAGGCTCCACACCCAACATGGGGCTTGAACCCAACAGACCTGAGATTTAGAGTCGCAAGCTCAATTGACTGAGCCAACCAGGTGCCCCCATCACTAAATCTCATTGAAACTTTTTCTTCCTCTTTCTTATTCCCCATCCATTGTCCAAAATGCAATTACCCAGAGAACTACTAATTTTTATGATTTTATTGTTCATATCAGTTTACTTCCTTCTAATCTCTCCTTCTGAATTTAGTTCCTGGACCACTTCATATATTCAAAACTTAGGGGAGAATTAATTTCTTTTGAACAAAATATTCATCTAGTCCATGCCCATCATGAGTAATAGGTAGACAACCTGAGCGTTTATGTGGTTTGACTTTTAACTCATAGAATTAAGAAATACAAAATCCTCAGAAATGGAAGTATAAGACATAATATTAATTTTGAAAAAAGCTGGTGTGTGTTATCTCTTTAAATTTAATATATAAAATTAAGTAGTAAAATATAAAATGTCCATAAATACAAAGTCTGTGTGTATGTGGGCTATGTGGTTGTCCTTTATTTCAAAGACAAAACTTTATGGGATACTGGAAAGTATAAAACGGACTGCCCCGCCATTTCTTTTAAAGGATATATTCATTGTACAAGAAACAAGAGGCTTCAGTAGGACCTTCCCTTTTAGATGTTTCACAATTTAAGAACCAAGAAAGTTTGGTAGAAGCCCTGAGTCCTCTCTGTGGGTCCTATTGCTAAATTTTCAGTTTTCATGCAAAAGACAAACAACAACAAAAAACCTCTGCCTTTTCACTTTTAATAACAGTGCACAAAATCTCTGCATTTTACTGTAATACAGAATATTTAGCTGCGCACCAATAATTTATTATCACAATACTGAAAACTATCGCTAATATATTTCAAAAGCCAGCTGAAAAGAATATGGATTTTTTTTGTTTGTTTTTTGTTTGTTTTTGTGGGGGGTTTTTTGTTTTTTTTTTTTTTTTTTTTTTTTACATATTCTAAAATATTCTTATAGAATAAATCAGAGAAATGTGCAGATGGAAAATCAGTGCTTTACTGGTCAGCTGTTGGATGGTCTTTACCAAACTGCGTTTTGGAAAGTTGTCCCTATGTAAGGTAGAAGAGAGCACCTTTCACCTCTTTACCTTTAGACTATACAGACCTGGGACTAGATCGAATATAGTATAGAAATTATAGTAGTAGGAATCACTAATTTTGGCAGGAGGAAATTCTATTTCTCTAATATATGATTTCACAATGGAAGTGATATTGTCCCCAAAAGGGTGAAAATTTGTTCTGGGGGAAGAGAGGCCAAAAACAAAACAAAAAAAATCTATTTTATATATAAATCAGAGATATACATATCTCTTTATATACATAAAAAGATAACACAGCACATCTGTGTAATTAAAACTTTCAATGGGGGGGCAATAATGCAAACAGAAGGGGGGAAACACTATTCTAATGAATGCTTAACCCTGAATAATCTAAACAACTAAACTCTTGAGGAGTATAGAGAATCGTAACTTGAAGAATCCACTTGCTCTTAGGGTGCCTGGGTGGCTCAGTTGTTTTAAGCATCTGCCTTCGGCTCAGGTCATGATCCCAGGGATCCTGGGATTGAGCCCCGCGAGTGGCTCCCCACTCAGTGAGGCATCCGCTTCTCTCTCTCCCTTTGCCCCTCCCCCCACTTGCGTGCTCTCTCTCCCCCCCCAAATAAAAAAAAAAAAAAAAAAAAAAAAAGGAATGCACTTGCTCTCATCACTGAGTATGGTTCTAATTATTAGACTGTTCACTCACCCTGACAGATTTTGCAGGACAAACCATTTATTTTACAACAAGAAACAGTCCTATAAAACCCCTGCTATTTTTACTGGATGGGTTATTTTGAGGGAAACTATTCATTACATTACACAGTACTTTCACATTTATGACTTTTTTTTTTTAAGTGATCTCTATACCTAATGTGGGACTTGAACTCACAACTCTGAGATAAAGAGTTACATGTTCCTCTGACTGAGCCAACTGCTCATGTTTAGGACCTTTGAATGAAACATTGCCCTGGCCCCAATCCTGATAATAATTATTCTCTTGAGCATCTGTGGTTTTTTTTTTGTTTTTTGTTTTTTGTTTTTTGTTTTTTTGTCTGATGAACTTTATGGACTCTATAACTGACTTTATTTCCCTCTTCACATTGGCTAATGCAAACATAATCAAAATTTTGTCCCCAGATATAGGAAGTATAAAAGGCCTAAAAACATGTATTTGTATTAAACTAATTTTGATAGGTATATAATGCTTTCTGGCATGTTTTTCTTTGTCTTATATTTTAACCTATTTTTAAGTTTATTTGATCTTAAATGAACCTTTTTGTGGTTTGAACTACCTGCTATCACTTTCATAATATGGAAGAGATACATATAAAAGTAGTTTTCCTTTATTTTTTTAAATTTCAGTTTTGAAATTTACTGGGTACCCTCCAGAATTAAAATTCCACGTGAGTAAACTCAATTAAATTTATCATTTAAGAATGCTTTTATTCAAATGTAAACATCATCTTTTATGATTTTGAGAATGCACTGAGTATTGTGTGTAATGAATGTGTTTGTGTACATACTCTAAGCTAGAGTCTAATCAATTTTTAAGAGAAAGAAAGTTAATGAAGAAGTTCTGTATTCCTCACCCTTTTTTTGGTTACAGAACACCTGACAACAAAAAAAATTAAGAAGTAGTCCCCATACAATGCACACTCACAATGGTATGGAGGCTCTGATTTCAACCATATCAGCAGAAACTCACTGAAGGACTGAGGGACCATGACTGAGAGTATAAATACACTTATCAAGAGAAAGATTTCTGTGTAAAGAGATTTCTATTTCTCAGATATTTCAAGTTAAAATGACCTAGATTTGAAATATCATCTTAAATTAAACCTTGGGGGCTACAACACACGGTTACTCTTGCTTGTGCAATAATGTGCTTATCTTTGGACCAAATAATGCAATCTAAAGAATCATCGTCACAAGACCCTAACTCCTTAAGTACATTGTCTTGAGAAATGGAGGGCTATGAGTGGTATGAAAAATGGGGCAGAAGTTGTATAGAAATTTTAAGTATTAAATGAAAAATTAGGGTCCTCAGTGTCCTTATCACTAGATTAAAGTGAAACTTACATAAGACCCAAGGGTAGTGCTATAGTGGCTAAGCTTCCCCCCACCCCCAATCAAACGGACACTTGGCTTTATGTTTTTATGAACTATAAATCCAGTTGATTCTGTGTTAGGATTTTATTTAGTTTGCTTGAGTGGTTGTTTCCTTATTTAAAATTATTCTAAAATTCTTTAAAATTCTCTTTTAAGTTGTCTTACTTAACAACAACAAAAAATTCTCAAAAGAAACCAAAATTTTCCAGAATCAAGAGTTGCTAAAATATATAGCTATTTTTAAAATTATAAACTAATCAACAATAGCATTTTCTGTAGTGATGAATAAAGTGCTCAAACTTAAGACACATGATTTTTACATTTCTAGGAGGGATTCTAAAGAATCATGTTTCATAATTTGAATTAATATTAGCTGCTTACTCACCAGACTCATAAAAATGGTCCATTAAAGCAGAAAATAATAGCTATGTGTAAGGAAAGGATATATTATAGTTTAGCTCAGATTGCATAACATGTCTAATATATGTGAGGTGTTTTTTAAAATCTAATTTAAACATCAGAGTAACATTTTAGCTGCAGTTCTGCAATTCAATGTGGAATATTGATGTCACCTTTTAATATTCCTTGAGAGAATAAAAAAAAAAACTTTGTGTTTCTTTTTTCCATAACTGATGATAACTTTTACCTGTTTCTCTAGTAAAACGTCACGCCTTCTTAAATCTTGAAACTATAATTCTAAAAATTCTCCACTATTTTAATGTTTGAAGAAAAACTAAAGTTTTATTCATGGAATAGAGCTTTTATATCATGCAAAGATATAAAATGTTTTGATAGCACCTGTTCTTCCTATTTTATAACTGAAATAAACTCTACTTTGTTATAAAACCATCTAAAATGTTACCTGGATAATAACTTTACTTCTGGAAATAACAACCACGAAAAAAGTAGTGATTGTGCATTTATAATTTCTAGCATATAAAAAAGAAGTAATTAAAATATTAGATGTCTAAGGATAATTTCTTTGAAGGAAGACATTTTTAGGCATTACTGTCTGAAAAACGTATAAGCAGTGCTTGAAAAACTAGCCTCATGTAACAGCAGAAAGGTTTGATACTGTGTTTCTATAAATTTTCATATATATAATTTTTCTACAATTTTAATGTGTTTACATATATAGATACATCTTTAGATAACTAGAGTATGAATTTTATAAACATATAGTAGAATATTCTCAGCATGGTTTCATTTTAACTTCAGTTTATGTAGGACAGCATAATCACAGAATAAGGGTAAAGTTTCAAGGCAGATAGCCAAAGACCTAATCCTATATCCATTGCTAAGCCTCAGTATCCACTTACGTCTTATTTTAAAGCTGTTGTTAATATTAAATAAGAGAACTGTGTCTATGACAATGTCTGCTCATTACCTGCCAGTTTTTCTTCCCTTTCTGTATTAACATTCATTTACTCAAGAAGCATCTTTTTGAATTTAGTCTAATTTCACTCTAATAGAACTGATGTATAAAATTTCCCTTTAGTTCTGAAAATAAAGAGTTCTTAATATCTCATTAAAATTATTTTAGTTACTTATTCTTCAACTGAAAATTTTATTCAGAAAGAAAAAAACATATTTAGAATGGACAAATATGTGATTTTTTATTCTAGTGAAGCAATTCACAACAAAATTGTTTTACTTGTTATATATTCCACCTGGTAGTAATTTGAAGGCAAAAAGAAGTTATTCATATTGATAAATTTTTTAAATACCTTTTATTAGTTTGGGTACCTTCAGAACTAGACTCTAAATCAAGGATTCAGTTCAACCAATTTATGGGAGGTGCCAGAGTAGGTGAGGAACCAAAATGCATGGAAGGAAAGGCAGTGATAATGGTTGGCTACATAGTGGAATACAGAGAATACTCCCACAAACACAAGCCTCAGTATTACTAACCAAGAGGTAAGGAAGCTGGTGGATTTTTATCCATTTACTGACTGCTCAGTGATTAAGGCTTCACCACATTGGGAACCAAACATATCCAGCATCCTGAGGACAGATCAACGGAAAAGGTGTAGATGCTGGCTCTTGGAAGTCAGGCTGACATATATGGAAGTAGTTAGATGCTGCTGCTATAACACTGATTGCATCTGCTATAAATGCTTTTTCTTTTTTTTTAAATCACCCAAGTATTTTAAAATATGAAACTAGGTAATAGCCATTCAAGCTCATTTCAATTTAATATTACATATTTTACAAAACTGAGTTTGATGAAAAGTTTCATTACTCAAAAGAACTTTAAGATCATATACATTTCATTAATTTCATTTTTCTTCCTTTCTTCTTCTTTTTTTTTTTTTTTTATTTTAAGAGAGAGAGAGCATGCATGAGTGGCAGGAAGGGGAGGGGCACTGGGAGAGGGAGAGAGAGAATTTTAAGCAAGCTCCATGTCCAGCACAAAGCCCAACATGGGGTTCAAACTCATGACCCTGAGATCATGACCTAAGCTGAAATCAAAAGTCAGATGTTTAACCAACTGAGCCACCCAGGCACCCCAAGATCATAAACATTTTATTAAAATAACATAATAATCACTTTTTTTCATAAAGACTAGAAAATATAGATAAGGAAACTCAGAAAATTGTGGACATAATACTGTGAAGAGATAACCAATGTTACCTTTTTGAATACATCAATATTTTTTTCTGTTACGTATCTATATTGCTAACTATAATAGGTTTTTTAAAATTTATTTTTTATTCGGGTGCAATTAGTATACAGTGTTATATTAATTTCAAGTAAGGAATATAATGATTCAGCATATAATATATAACCCAAGCTCTCTACTTGGTAGCATCAATGTTCCAAAAAGCAGCAAGAGAGTAAGTCCCAATTCATACACTTTCCAAGCCTCAGCTTATGTCATAATTGCTAATGTTCTATGGAACAAAACAAGTCACAAAGCCAGCCCAACATCAATGTGAGACGCTTCAACTAAAGAGGACAAATAGCAAGAAGGGAATAAAATATTATTAAATACCATGCCATATAATTCAATAAAATACCTATTCTCAAGAAGCTCACAATTTAGTGGACAGGAAAGAGACATGAACAAAATATAACTTTCAAAAGTTATGTCATAGTAAAACTACTGAAACTGACCAAGATAGTCATATCATTCTCCTTAGCTTGACTAAACTTTAGACAGGTATCTTTCCGACTATAGGCTCCTGACCACCCCTTCCTTAGAGCATTTACTTTAGAAAACGTGCAGTTGTAAATTCTTTCTCTGATCCTTTCAGGTATCAATCTCTCAGTCTCTTGCCAGTTTTACAACACAGGAATGTCTTTCTCAAGGACATCCCTTTGAAATGCAATGATTAAAACAAAACAAAACAAACCCAAAAAAGTAGTGCTCCTATCTTCCTGTCTCTACGGAAGGGTAGGAGCCTAAATTCCATAAGCACCGATTAGCATAACACAAATGACCTACTGACACTAACCAACCTTCTCCTTAACTTCCTTCAGTACTTTTTCACTGTTCTCCTCAGCACTAAAAAATTCCTATCTTTTGTTTCAGTAGAGTTGAGTTCAATCTCTCTCTCTCTCTGACTGCAATTGCAATAGTTTTTCTTACCTGCTTAACTTGTCCAGTGCAATTATTCTTTGACAGACCAAGAAGAGAGTTTTAATCTGTCACGGACAGAGGAGTAGACTAGGGATCAGGAAAGATTTCTTGTGTGGGTATTCCCTGATTTATTGTTTATACTTTGGACTACTTCGGAAACAAAATATGATCTTTCCTTTGAGAGAATCTGTTGAATAATTATTTCTTAATTTTCTTAATTTTCCACAAAAAAGAAGCAATGCTCTGAAGTTTAAAGAAAATATCACCTAATTCTATCCAATTATCTTCACTCAAACCTTGTGAACTATGTTGCATTTTCAGAGTTATCTTAATAGTAGTAATGGTGCATCTTCACCAGGGAACATGCATTTATTTTTCTCAATTTTTATTATAAAACTGGAAATTGATACTCTAGCATTCTAATCATACCACTGTGCATTCTGATAACAAAAGAGGTTAGAATGATGCTTCAACAATCCTAAGAGAGCAGATTTTCTAAGAGTGCTACAACCTTTCTTGAAACTAAGAATCCATTCTTTAAGGTGAGGTTACACTTTTTTCCCTGATAGATATTAATTTTGATGTTGAGAAAATATCCAATATTCAAGTTGTTAAGAGGTGGCTATCATCTGTATTTTTGCATCCCTGCAAAAGTCATGTGTTAAAATCTTGATGCCCAAGGTAATAGGGTTAGGAAGTGGGGACTTTAAAAAGTGTAGGTTATGACGGTAGAGCCCTCATGAATGGAACTCGTATCCTCATAAAAGAGACAATACGGAGCTCGCTAGTCCCTTCCACCATGTGAGGACCCAGTGAAAAGCTGCCATCTAGGACATGGGCCATATCAAACGCTGAATCTTCTGGCACCATGATCGTGGACTTCCCAGTTTCTAGAACTGCAGAGAAATAAATTTCTCGTGTTTATAAACAACCAAGAATATGGTATTTTTTTTACGGCAGTTCAAAGGGACGAAACAAAATATTTAAAAAATATTAATGGTCTTAAAGACAGATACAGATGTGTTTTATCTACTGCCTTTTTTGTTTGTGTTTGTTGTTGTTGTTTCAGGTGTAGGATTTGATGATTCATCACTTACATACAACACCCAGTGCTCATCACAAGAAGTGCCCTCCTTAATACCCATCAACCATTTATCCCATCCCTCCAGGCTCCCCCCGCAACCCTCAGGGTGTTCTCTATAGTTAAGAGTCTGTTTTATGGTTTGTCTCTCTCTCTTTTATTTTTCCCCCATGTTCATCTGTTTTGTTTCTTAAATCCACATGTGAATACCACCTTTTAAACACATACTGAATTGTTCATATTGATTTCTGCTTGATACATTCATGTCATTTCTAAGTCTTGTCATATTCCTGTATTCTTGAATTAAACCTTGCTCTTCTAAGACCTATTGCAACACAATATTTCTAGAATATATATCTTACTGTTAGACTTAAGAAATTTATAAAATTTTTATATTAAAAATTTTAATCTTTGAGTTTCAATGTTAGGCCAACAGTACAAAATGCATGGAGAAATTTTCCATCACTATCAGTGATGAGTAATAATTTTTAGTAACAGTTCTTTCAGAATTTTAGAGAACCAAAACTTCATCTAAATATGGATACAACATACCAGCTTTTTAAAACATTTTCTCTAATTTCTCCCATAATTATTGTCCTATTAGGTTTATTTTCTTTAAAATCATTAAATCAACTGTTAATGTATTTTTTTGAGAAAACAGTATAGAGTGATAAAACGAATTATTTTTTGTCTAAATCTCAGTTACTACACACATCCTACAAATATCACACATATTATAAAGGAGAGTAAATGAACCACAATTGCCCATATCTACAAATTAAAGAGAAGACAGATATCACTATTATCTTCAATTCATAGGTAATAAAACTTTAGAAACAAGACAGAGCCATTCAAAGGGCATTACTGGAACAGAAAGCCTCATGTAGATTTCATAAAAAAGAGGAAAGAACAGTGGGATCAACAATGCAGAACACACATGAAAATAACCCCCAAATTTCCCCGAGTGGAAAATTATTAAAAATAGGTCTAAGATATGGTGGATAAAACACCAAATGCTATAAGAAGGAATAGTAATTTTAAGAAAAGCACTACCTTCTGGACAGAAGGGAGATGACTGGGGAGGAGATGTCATCCTCTGGAGGCTTGCTGGTAAAGGATGAAAAGGAAGAAACAAGTAAAAATTAAGGATCTCAAAGTAATCAAAGAAAATCAGAAAATCAGACAAGACTAATCCCTTCCTCTCCAAAATTACTAATTTATTAGTTGAAACACTCATCATTATACACACCAATATCAACTATTGTTGATTAAGGAAAGTATATAACATTTCACAATAAAGAGACTATATTAGGTAACGTCTGTAAGAAGACACTATATGCAAAAAAGTCAGATCAAAACATTTCAGCTGACAAAAATACTCATTAGAAAAGCAATCACTGGAGCACCTGGGTAGCTCAATTAGTTGAGCATCAGATTCTTGATTTTGGCTTAGGTCATGATCTCAGGATTGTGAGAGCTAGCCCCACATCATGCTTCACACTCAGCAGGGAGTCTGCTTGAGATTCTTTCTCTGCCTCTCTTTCTGCCCCACCCTCGTCTTTCTCTATCTCTCTAAAATAATTAAATCTTAAAAAAAAAAAATCATTAAGAAGAGCAATAGTGAAACACAACATTTAATTTGCAGAATAAAAAACAGAGACTCAATATCAAGATAGGAATGGACAAAATACAGGAACATATGAAAACAAGAGTTGACTAAATTCATGAAAGAAACTGGGGCATGGAAAGCAGAAGAAACTCATCCCACAAATGAGATTAAATTCAAAGTGCATAAGGGATAGGGGCTCCCACTAAAAATGCAATAAAGGGTATTGATGAAAGAAAACAGACAAAAAACAAAAAGAGAAAATGTTGGAAATATTGGAATTAAGAAGTATAAGAAATTAGAGAATTAGTGGTGGATTTAGATGACTGATGAAGAAATTCCAACATAGGTACAGTTAACATCTCTGGAAAAGAAAAAAAAAAACAAAACAGTAAGATAGAAATGGTATTTATAATATAACATGATAAATTTTCAGAAATACATATAACACCTGAACCTACCAATGAAACAGACTCATCATGTAACTGAAAATAATGATCCCAAATACCAATAGTAAGACATATTCTTATAAAATTTCTTGGATCTGGGCAAAAAGATCAAGAAATTGAAATGCAGAGAAAACCACAGCGCTCCCAAATGCTCAAAAACAGCATATAGATGACACAACAGTAGGACAATTTGAGATTTCAAAAATCTCAAGGAAATAAATACTGAGCCAAGAGGTTTTTTTTTTTTTTTTTTTTTTTTTTAAGATTTTATTTATTTATTTGACAGAGAGAGACAGCCAGCAAGAGAGGGAACACAAGCAGGGGGAGTGGGAGAGGAAGAAGCCTCCCAGCATAGGAGCCTGATGCGGGGCTCGATCCCAGCACTCTGGGATCATAACCTGAGCCAAAGGCAGACACTTAACAACTGAGCCACCCAGGCCCTCTGAGAGCCAAGAGTTTTATATCAAGTAAAGCTATCCTTAGGAGCAAAAGCTATGTACTAGAACTATAAAAACAGAAGAATTCAGGGAATAGCATATACAAAAATCTTCCAGAAAAATCTACTAGAAAACTTCACCCAAATAAAATATGCTGGTAAGACTTCTGCAGAAGGTCTCATAATGAGCATTGGATGTAATTAATTGTACAGCTAAAACTAAAGCAAAAGTAAAAATAAGTGCAAGAAGAGTACGTCAACATTTTTCGCTCTACCAAAGTAGAAATAACACAACTAAATAAATTGGAGAAGGGAGAATGGACAAAGCAGAAGAAGCTTGTTGATAAAATGCTAAGAAAATGAGTGGGACAAGGAATAAATCGTTAGCATTTAAAGCTAATAAAGAGAAACCTAAGTAAATAAATGAATTATTATTAAAAATCATAAGAAGTATAATTATTAAGGAAATCACTAGAAAAGTAGAATGGAAAGTAATGAAAAAAGCAATATAAAAGCAATTTAAAAAGTCAACAAACCAGAGTCAGACTGATACAATAATCTATACAGTAAATATAATCTAAAATAATATCACAGAACTGAACCCAAACATAGTAATCACATCAATAAATGTAAATAGATATAATCACTTACTAAAATAATTTAAAAACACCACAAAGCAAAACAACTCAAGGCTATATACATACAAATCAAAATAAAGTTATTGAGAAAGGCTGAAAACAAAGGCATGGGCAAAACTGTATTAGCAAATACAAATTTTAAAAAACAAGGTTGTCAAGAAATATGAAGAATTCAATTTTACTCTACTTGAAAGTTAAATTATTTTGCCAGTCACATGCATGCTGGAAGATGTGATATCCCTGGGTCACAGACAAAGGACACTATTATTCACAAGTTAGCAGGCAGCACAAACTTAACTTTATACACTGATACTCCTGGCCTCTCAAGCCCCACAGAGGTTTGGTAAAGCAACTGAGGAGGATATGCAGTGGCTGTGTATCACAGCCAATGAACTCTGAATTTAGGAATCTGGGACTGTTATCATGAGTTATAAGGAAAACTGTCTGTCCTTTGCCTTGTAAAGAGACATAGTCATTATACTAGACAGTAAACAGACCAGTCTTTTGTTCCAGACACACTATCATTCAAAGCTGTTTAGTATACAAACATACTTTATATTAATCACCCCTTTGATGAAGGAGGGATTACTGATCTAGGGATATGGGGATGGCCAGACACACAATACAATACCAAACAGATAAATCTAACAGCAGTTTATTAGTCACATTTACTCCCAGCCTATTAAGAACAAAGATGGCACATTCAGGGTCCTATGGGGTTGCAGCTAGAACAGAGAAGAGAAGCAGAGGCTGTTGGAAGGCTGACTCTGACACCTCACCAAAGAAGATATATAGATGGCAAATAAGCATGTGAAAACATGCTCCATATATTACGTCATCAGGGACATGCAAATTACAAGATAACACTACACACCTGTTAGAATGGGCAATATCCAGAACAGTGACAAACAAAACACTGGCAAGGATGTAGAGCAACAGGGAATCTCATATGTTGCTGGTGGGAATGCAAAATAGAAGACAGTCTGGCAGTTTCTTCTGAAACTGAAAATACTCTTCCTACATGACCCAACAATTTTGCTGCTTTGTATTTACCCAAAGAAGCTGAAAACTTAGGTCTGCATAAAAACCTATGCATGGATGTTATAGTAGCTTCACGATTAGCAGAGGTTGGAAGCAACACATGGCCTTCAGGAAGTGAATGGTTAAGTAAATGCTAGTATATCTAGACATAGAAATATTATTCAGCATTACAAAGAAATGAGCCACCAAGTCACAAAAAGGCAAAAAGGATACTTAAATGCATATTACTAAATGAAAGAAGCCAATTTGGAAAGGCCATCTATGGTATGATTCCAAATATACGACATTTGGAAAAGCAAAAACTATGGAGACAATAAAAAAAATCCGTGGTTGCCAGAGGTGTATTCAGGGTAGCGGGATGTGGGAAGAGAGATGGATAGGTTGACCATGAAGGAATTTCAGGGTAGCGAAAAACCCCTCCTTACTGTATGATACTATAATGATGGATATATGTCATCATACATTTGTCTAAACACACAGAATATACAATACTAAGAGTGAACTCTAATATAAACTATGGACTTTGGATGATCATGATGTGTCAATGCAGGTCCATTCCTGGTAAGAAGTCTCATTCTGATAAGACATATTGATAATGCAGGAAGCAGTGGGAGTATGTGAGAAATCTCTGTACTTTTCTCTCGATTTTGTTGTAAACTTAAAACTGATTTTTAAAAAAGTCTGTATTTAAAAAAAATTATGTTTCTGAAGATGAAAATTCTTAGGGAGAACTATATCATTTATGGTACTTTCTTGGTTAATTATATACATCCACCATCTTCATAGAGATGTAAGGTAAAATTGAAGGAACACAAAAGTAATGAGATTAAGCATACTACTCTCCGGTGTAGAAAGATTAATTAAAGAAAGAAAAAATTAGTAGAATGAATATCAAAACCAATAGCCTATACCTACTGTCATACATACCAAATTTTAAAATTGTAATACTGGGCAACATATCTATATATGTGCATAGAACATTTAAAAAAAAACTGACCACATACAGGTCACATGCACACACACACACACATACACACAGGTTTCATAAAAAAGAAATAGTACAACACTGTCCTGTAATAAAGCATTAATACTAGAAACTGTTAACAAAAGCAAGCAAACAGGGGACACCTGGCTGGCTCAGTCAGTAAAGCATGAAACTCTTGATCTCTGGGTTATGAGTTCCAGCCCCATCCTAGGTGTAGAGACTACTTAAAAATAAAATTAAAAAAAAAAAAAAAAAAAAAGGAAAGCAAGCAAACAAAAATCAAGAAAGCTTTTCCATCTAGAAATTGAAAAGTTTTTATTAAAAAAAACTATTGGGTGACAGAAAAAATGCAAAGAAGAAAACCATTCATTACATCAAAGTTTTAAATCCTTTAGGCAGTATTGAGTTGTACTGCGTTCTCTTAAAATTTTTATTTTCTGATATGCAAATTTAATAGACTTTTTTTTTATAGTTCAAATTTTAGGATTCATGTGTTGTCTTTGTGATCCTGTTGGAAACGATGGCAGGAAATTAATCTCTTTTTTAAAGAATGAGTTTGCTAAATTTATCAATTCTGGTATCTCTATATTTTCTAACTCACTATGATTTAGCTATGCATTTTTTTTCTTTCAGTTTCTTCTAGGAGGAACTAAAAACCATCATTACCAAATACTCTGGAGCCCTACAATCAAAGGAAATGCATGCAATACATTTTTCCATTATTAAACAGTTACATGTAATTTATAAGAAAAATATCTCAAACACAAGGAAACAAAATAGGAGAGAATAAAAAGAATAGGATATGGTGTCTAAATGATAAACATAAGAACCTGATATGTTAATATCAGACATAGTAGATATTAACACAAAAATGATTTAGGATAAAAATTTCACTATATAATGTAAACAAGCAGATACAGAAATTAAAATTAACAGAGACCCATGAAGAAATCATAAAGCCAGAATCATAGTGGGAGAATATGACATACTTTTCTAAATATCTGCTAGAATAATCAGACAAAATAATCTTGATACTTCTGAAATGGTAATATCCATCAAGACGTGAACATAAAGCATTTGGTGCCTCAAAATTAACACATCAGAATTTTTAAGTCTCTATTCCATTATTTTTTGGACTGAAGCCAACTTCATTTTATCACCATTATTTACATATTTGTGAGAGTTTTTTCCCTCGCATTTTAACATAAGAAAATATTGAAATATTTTAAATATTATGAAGCTATATTTCAAATATTTTGAAATATTTAAAAGGACCTTTCTAAGAATTATTCTCTTTGTGTTAATTTTGCCTGGAACACATATATGCAAGTATAAATTTAATTAATTAGTAAAGTTTTCCCTGTTAAAATTTGCTTAATATAATGCAGTTTTCCAACTGAAATCTCTTTTATGAAAATAGGTTTTCACTCCTCATTTAGTATCATTTTTTGAGATTCCAAATCATTCTTTGTCTTTACAATTTGCATTTTTAGAAATGGGAATATTTTTCCTTCGATTTCACCAGCTTAATTTATTTCAAATCTTTACTTCTAAATTTAGTGGATTTGCATCATTTTTCCTTATCTCAAGAATCTTTTACTTTACAACTTTTATTTTGGGGGCGCCTGGGTGGCACAGTGGTTAAGCGTCTGCCTTTGGCTCAGGGCATGATCCCGGCGTTATGGGATCGAGCCCCACATCAGGCTCCTTCGCTATAAGCCTGCTTCTTCCTCTCCCACTCCCCCTGCTTGTGTTCCCTCTCTCGCTGGCTGACTCTATCTCTGTCAAATAAATAAATAAAATCTTTAAAAAAAAATTATCTTTTGTTTTCTCTACTAAATTATGCTTGGGAGTATGTTTGTGCTTACATTATGCTAAGTAAAAGAAGCCAGTCAAAACAGGCCATGTTCAATATGATTCTATTTATATGGAATGTCCAGAATAAGCAGACACAGAAAGTAGATTAGTGATTGCCATGGAATAAGGGAGGGAACGGGAGGAAAAAAACTGCTAATGGGTATAGGGTTCCTTTTGGGGGTAATAAAAATGTTGGTAAATTAGATAGGTGATGATCAACTTTGTGACTATACTAAAAACCAGTGAATTTCATACATTAAAAGGGTGAATTCTATGTGAAGTACATCTTAACAACATTGGGTGTCTGTGTACATGTACATATATATTTTATAGAATTCTGGTAGATGGAATAGCCAAATTAGGAACATAAGTCTTATGTCAGTTTTGCAATCTGAAATAGCATTTCCTCAAAGCTTCCATATCTGAGGACTCTGAGACCCAGAGTCTACCCACTTGAAATGGATGCTGGATCTATTTGTTGGATACTGCAAAACCATCTCAAACAAACACAACATATATTCACCTAATTACTTCCAAAAAAATGCATCATCACTGGAAACTAGACTGGAGAAAAGGTAATACCAAGACATTTTGAGGTCTGTTACATATAGTATATTTGCTTACCCATATTCCCACATGTTCCCCTTTGTTAGATTATAAGCTTAGGGAGGCCAAATTCTGATCCCAGAGTATATCCACTAGGTCTATGGTCCTGCCCCTTGTTACTTCCCCAAACTTCAACTGAAATGAGATACTTAGCAGGTTGGACAGAGCCCACACAATGGCTTTTTGACTGAAGGATAATTTTTTAAAGAACATTTTTATTTATTTATTTGAAAGAGAAAGACAGCTCAAGCAGGGGAGAGGAGCAGAGGGAGAAGGAGAACCAGACTCTCCGTTGAGCAGGGAGCCCAACGTGGGACCTGATCCCAGGACCATGGGACCATGACCTGAGCCGAAGGCAGACACTTAACCTACTAAGCCACCCAGGAGCTTGACTGAAGGATAATTAACGTAGAGGAGGCCAAATAGAAATCCCTGTAACAAGACCAGATTTTAAATTAGAAACAGTTATTATGTTCCTGCTGGAGTTACATAGATTAGCACTCTCTTCAAAGACAAAGGACACAGGAGAGATGATTCCAATATTTCCACAATTAATTCACATGTGCCATCCCTGCACAAATACAGTAAGTCACGGTGGATGACGTATACTCCTTGAAGTTGTGTCCATACACTATCTTTACTAAAAGATCAACAAGCCTTCTGGCACTTAGCATATAGCTACTCAACCAGAAAACATGTTCTTTTCAATCCCCATCATTAAAGAAGTTCCAAAATAATTCACTTTTACATGGGAAAAACTGCAGTACATTATTACCATCTTTGCTTCAGAACCATGGTGACTCCTATGTTTTCAGACATAATATAATCCCAGGGGTCTTTGATCGTGTTACTATTCCTTAGCCTTTCACATTGGTCTTACATTATTTATATAATGCTTTCCAGTACCGAAGAATAGAAAATAGAGTAGTATACTCTATATCCTCTGAAGTATGTACCTCTATAGCATTGAAGATAAACCTCAATGCCAAACCACTGAAGATAAACCTCTTCAACCAGCAACCCTGCCACTTTTCCTGTTAGAAGTTACTTTTCTAACAGATTACTTTCCTGTCAGAAGTCCAACAGTCCTGCGCACCAGAAAATATCGTAATGGAGAATGTATTTGATACTGATTACCATGAAGAAATAGGGTTTCTGCAACAGAACAGAGGAAAAGAGTAGTATATGTCTTAAACTCAGAGAATTCACTGTGGCATCTCTTGCTTCATGGCCTATGATAATCCTAAATGGGTATCAGTAGCAACAACAAAAAGCAACGGAGACAACACAATGAAAGGCTCAGATCTTTCAGGGATGATTGTCTGGGTCACCCCTTCTGGTGAGCATCCTAGATCAGCTGACGTATTGGCTGAGGGTGAAGGGAAGCTAGGGAATGTAGTAAAGGAGTGAAATATACACATTGTGCCTGGCCACGGTTTCAAAATTTCCTACACAGATTTAATTCGGGGCTCAAAAAGTCTGAGTGATAAATGGGATGGATTGTGGTTGACGTTTCTAGCTATCCAGCATCGCATCCTTTGACTACCAATAATTCTGGCCTTTAATGTATTAGACAGTTCCACGGAAGCATGAACTAAGATAGTCTTCAATTGTTCTTCACAGATTTCAGACTTCTGCCACAGGACTTTCTCTGCAGCAGCAGGAGTCCACTAAGTTTGGAGACAAGAAGACAAGAGCAATCTGTAACTTTGGGGAAGTTGATTCCCCCTGGGGTAATCATCAAATAATGTGGATAAAGCCTGGTAAAAAAAAATGCTCCACTTCTATCTTTTCAAAAGACAACTAGAGGAACCATTCTTTAGTTTGGTGTTTGTTTTTGTTTTTGTTTTACAGGAGCAACCTCAATAGAGTATCCCCATATTGGCCTTTTTTCTTATCTCATTCTTTCTGTTCCCTTGGCCTGCTCCCTAAGAGCTTCCAAACATACTATTTGAATCCAAATGCCATGTTAAGCTTTATTTTAAGGTTAGGTAAGCCCAAAACTAAGAGCTGGTAATATTGTATCATTATTAATTTTAATATATATATATATATATATATATATTATACATTTTTCTGATAGTTTTATTTCATAATTCTAAAAAGTTTATCTTTATTGTACTATAATAGGAATTCCCTTTCAAACTTAATAAATGTAATGGCATGACTGATTTGTATTTTAAAATGTAATGTGTGGCTGCTATCTGAAAAATGAATGAAGAAAGAGTGAAATACAGGAGACCAATGAGTGTTATTGAAGGAATCAAAATGAGATGAAGGTGATGTGCATATGACATAAAGGTAGTACAATGGAGATGGACAGAGAAGGGCAGATGATTTCCAATGCATTTCAGAGTTAGAACTTTTAATATTTAGTGATGGATTAAATGAATTAAATGTTCCCCCAAACTATCCTAATGAGATAGACATTATTAAGACTTTCATTTTATGGACAACGAAACAAAGGTAGAGAAGAAATAAATAACTTCTGAGGGCTGTAAAGGAAAAAATGGTAGAAGTAAATAATAAGGAAAAAAATTATATCCTCAGAGTTCAAATTCTTAGAGTCAAACAAAACTATGTCTTGCTGGTAATTTGAATTTTTTAAAATGACTTCATAATTGTTGCAGAAAATTATTTTATTTCTTCAAGTATCATATTCTCATTTGCTCACATTTCAATATTTCTAAAATTGGATTATATATTAAAATGGATGTGTACATTTAAGGTAGCTTTTATTTTCTTGAAGAGCTACAATTAAATTTATGGTATTTTTTTTTAATGGAGATGACACTTTAGGGTCAAGAACATATGAAACTTGTATTTGCTTATTTTAATAATAACAAATGGACCTTGTCATTACTATACTGAAAACATATTCTAGATAATTTTAATACTAACTTTAAAACCAAAAATAAATTATCCCATATAAAAAAACTCATAAATCAAAAAATATTTTTATATAGATTTTCGTTTCTTTTGATGACTTGTGTATCCATTCCTGATATTAAGAGATGTATCCTATAAACTAAAATTCCGGTCACAACTTTGGATCCTTTTGTTAACCAATATCTCCATCTAATTTGTTTCATAAGACTAACAAAAGATCCAGGTTGAGTTCAGTGAGCCAAGAACTATAACAACATGCCAATAAAATAAAGCCACTCATGCTTTATCAATCAACTTCAAACCCTTTCTCTAACTGTATATCCTCCCAAAGGAGCTCTGGGTCAATTACCATGAATTATCTACGTCTGACTCAGCTTCTGGCCAAAAGGCTTATATAATTTACCTGGAACGTTAACATAATCAAAATTCTACTGAGGTTCCTAAATTTACTAAATACAAAAATAGTTGCATGGGATAGGTGAGAATGGTTTTTTAAAGAATCATATAACCATAGATTATGAGCATACTGTCAGCATAGGAGTCCCAAGTGTCAGTGCTAATGTGCTGGCTCTATCTCCTGAATTTCATCTGAAAAATAAGAATGATAACTCTTTTGTTTCCTTTATATACTTGTGAGAACAAATATACATCATAAATAATTTTAATAAAACTAAGAAACTTGTAAATCCTATAAATTTGGTATATACTATTGAAATCTAAGGTAGTATTACTCCTAATCTCACCCTTTAACATACTAATTATTTTTAACTATATTTACTAAGTTTAATGTAAATGACTAATTACTGATATGCTTTAACTGTGTGGATTTGATTTTAGGGCTGATCTAAATTTAATAGTTCTCTACCCTGGGAGGAAGGAAAAAAGCAGAAAAGCAAGGACACTTCAAATTGCTTCTTTGATTACACGTCCTCACCCATATCATTATTTTAAGTTGTTGTATGCATTAAAAATTTAGTTATTTTGTTATATTACTAGAATCATCCTTATCCTGATTATAAATTCTTATAAGGTCACTCACTCTTGGTTTTATACATTGTCTTACACCTATGCAT
This sequence comes from Ursus maritimus, assembly GCF_017311325.1. Classification (NCBI taxonomy): domain Eukaryota; kingdom Metazoa; phylum Chordata; class Mammalia; order Carnivora; family Ursidae; genus Ursus; species Ursus maritimus. The sequence continues at coordinate 19,559,058 of NW_024425452.1, read as the reverse complement.
TTCTCTTCAGCAATATTATGTTATATACTTTTCACTCCATTGCTTCTACTCCTGATCACATTGAACTCACTCATATTGTATCACCCTTACCTTCCCTGACCCTTCACTGGGTCCCTCTTGGGAGGTAAAACCATATATACCATGTTCACTGCTGGCTAGAAGCCTCTAGATCTCCTGATGTTTCTGCCCAGGCTGTAACAATGTAAGTTCCTAACTTCAGGGTCATAACTGTCAATCTATGATCTCTGCATAACCAAAGCTTTTTGCATGATGAGGGATTAAGAAATCATGCATTTGGAACTTCACTAACGCATATGCATATTCCTGGTTTCCTAGAAAAGTGCTATTGGAAAGATGATTCCCTCTTTCACCTTCCTTACCCCAAGAACACACACCAAACAAATGGTTACTTTTACCATACTTATTTTCCTCACTTTAAATTTCTTCTTGCCATAGCCTGAACTGAGAGAGATATGCTTATTTCCATGCAGGGAATCACACAGAAGCTTTGACAGCTCCTGGCTCAGCCACGAGGACCCCACAGAGTAAACAAACTAAAAAGAACCAGGGTAGGTTAACACTGAAGGGAGAAGTTAAAACAAAACAAAACTGTAAAGAGCATATCCAAGAATCTGAATAATCTGCCATTTGTGCACTTATGATGAAAAAAACTAAAAAAATCTTGAAGGTTTATGATTACTGCTTTTACAAAAAATAATCTATGGAACTGCACATTAAGTTTTCCATGGAATGGTCTCACATTTTACCAATGCTATATATATAATTACTTTTATTTCATGCTTCTGCCAAAATGAATTGTTTTCAATATGCTTACCCTACACTTACTGTCTTTGCTCATCTCTTCTTACTGCGGAAAATTTCCATGACTTCCTATGATCTCTGCATATTCAAACCCTACCTACTTCTCAAGGCATCTTCAATGTTCTGTCCTGCACAGAGCATTTCCTGATCCTAGGGATAGAAATTAGTTCTTTTTCTTACCATTCCCCAATGTACTTTATGTTTCAGTTTTGAGCTTATATTTTTGCGTGGTATTATGGGTAAACTTAGATAATAACTGGCCTTATGTGTTTACTCCTATTTGTCTTTGTTTCCAATACACCTAGCCTGGTGTTTTACATACAGTATTTGGGGAAAAAAATGACTACTGACAGAATGGGCATATAAAACAGTGATTCAATTTAAGCTACTGTATAATGCCATAAGTTCAACAGTAATATGTATTAAATATGATTTGATGGTTATGGTCAAAATGTTTAAGGACAGCTACTCAAGTGAAATTTCTATTCCTAACTATAAATACTCTCCTAATCTTAATAAGTTGTCTTCTCACAATAAGAATAAATACCCTTTGTACCATACAGTGTAGCATGACTTTCTTAAATTGCTATGGTTTTCAAAAAAATGGTGTTCTTTTTGCCCATTAAATATTTTTCAAATATTGACTATTAAAGAGTATCTATACTACATTATCTTTAAATATGTTCAATAAATATCGAAATAACAATATTTCAGTCACATTAAAATTTTGTTGATCCCTTTGATGTATTATTTCATATATATATATATATATATATATATATATATATATATATATAG
>NW_024425452.1:19527589-19557428 GCF_017311325.1 Ursus maritimus | reverse complement strand
TATATATATATATATATAGTTAAATATGAAAAACAATCATTTTATAAATATTGAACCTGGGTGTTCGGACCCAAATACAGAGCAAATTGGGATGCAGCAATAATTGGGTAGGGAAGGAAACCATAGTGAGGGGACTAAGGTTTTAGAAATGCTGAAATTTAGGTATGTGCATTGGAGGAAGGAGTAACCAGGAGACTCAATGTTGATGTTCAAATACAACTTTCATGTTCTATAGAAAGGATATTCAAAAAGCAATTTCCAGACAATAGCAGGCCTTCACTTCAGACAGATCACCATGTATTGTTTGTACAATGCTTATCCATGTAGAACAGGACTGAAGTCAGTGAAGTGGGGATTGTAAAGATTTAGTCTGTGTATTAGCATTGTAATAAAAAGAGCTCTGATTTAGAACTAACTCAGCTATGATTCAGATCTGAAATTCAATTAGATTACTGAGGTGGAAGCCCAGTTGTATTAATCAGCCAAACACAACTAGCTTCAGAAAATAATGCAATTTGGAAACACAGAACTATCTTGTCCTTTCTTAAGAAAATCAGTTCTGAAAAAATATAATTGAACAAAATATAAAGCCTATTCCACCCTGGGTATTTTCTCAATGTAAGATTAACTTAGACATGGGAAGAAAAGCCATTAAAACTAATAAACAAATACAGCAAACTTGTTTGATACAATAACATATAAAAATCAGTTATATTTCTATACACGAACAATAAATTCCCTGAGAAGGAAATTATGAAAACAACCCCATTTATAATAGCATCACAAAGAATAAAATACTTAGCAATAAATTTAACCAAGGAGATGAAAGACTTGCACACTGATAACAACAAATCATTGATGAAAGAAGTTAAAGACAAAAATAAATGAAAAGACATTCCATATTCATGGACTGAAGAGTTAATTGTGTTAAAATGTCTACATTACCCAAAATAATCTACAGAGTCAATGCAATCCCTATCAAAATTCCCAAAGACATTTATTTTACAAAAATAGAAAAAAACAATCCTAAAATTAATATGAAATCACAAAAGACCCCAAACAGCCAAGGCAATCTTGAGAAAGAATAACAAAGCTGGAGGCATCACATTTCTTGATTTCCAAATATAATACAAAGCCACTGTAATTAAAGAGTATGGCACCGGCATAAAAACAGAAATACAGACCAACAGGGCAGAACAGAGAGCCTAAAAATAAACACCCACACGTACAGTCAAATTGATTTTTGAAAAAAGGAACCAAGAAGACAACAGGAAAAGGATAGTGTCTTCAACAAGTGGTGCTGGGAAATGGCTAACAGACACATGAAAAAATGTTCAAAATCATTAGCCATCAAGGAAATTCAAATCAAAACCACACTGAGATACCACCTTACGCCAGTTAGAACGGCAAAAATAGACAAGGCAAGAAACAACAATTGTTGGAGAGGATGTGGAGAAAGGGGATCCCTCCTACATTGTTGGTGGGAATGCAAGTTGGTACAGCCACTCTGGAAAACAGTGTGGAGGTCCCTTAAAAGGTTAAAAATTGAGCTACCCTATGACCCAGCCATTGCACTACTGGGTGTTTACCCCAAAGATACAGACGTAGTGAAGAGAAGGGCCATATGCACCCCAATGTTCATAGCAGCAATGTCCACAATAGCTAAATCGTGGAAGGAGCCGAGATGCCCTTCAACAGATGACTGGATTAAGAAGTTGTGGTCCATATATACAATGGAATATTACTCAGCTATCAGAAAGAACGAGTTCTCAACATTTGCTACAACATGGACGGCACTGGAGGAGATAATGCTAAGTGAAATAAGTCAAGCAGAGAAAGACAACTATCATATGATTTCTCTCATCTATGGAACATAAGAACTAGGATGATCGGTAGGGGAAGAAAGGGATAAAGGAAGGGGGGGTAATCAGAAGGGGGAATGAAACATGAGAGACTATGGACTATGAGCAACAAACTGAGGGCCTCAGAGGGGAGGGGGTGGGGGAATGGGATAGGCCGGTGATGGGTAGTAAGGAGGGCACGTATTGCATGGTGCAGTGGGTGTTATACACAACTAATGAGTCATCGAGCCTTACATCGGAAACTGGGGATGTACTGTATGGTGACTAACATAATATAATAAAAAATCATTTAAAAAAAAAAAGTGGTGTTGGGAAAACTAGATATCCACATGCAAAAGAAGGAAATGAGAACCTTTTTCTTACACCATACATAAAAATCAACTTAAAAATGAATTAAATATTTCAATGCAAGACCTGGAACTGTGAAACTCTTTGAGGAAAACAGGTGACAAGATTCATGACATTGAACTTGGCAATGATTTTTTGGATAGGTCACCAAAAACAGTCAACAAAAGAAAAATTAGACAAGTAGGAATCCATTAAACTAAAAAGTTTCTGCACAACAAAGGAAATAATCATCAGAGTGAAAAAAAATAACCTACAGAATGAGAAAAAATATTTGCAAACCGTATTATCTCATAAGGGATTTGTTATAAACTAATGGTATCCCCACAAGATTTATATGTTGAAAATCTATCCCCGATGTGATAATATTATATACCTATAATTTTGATATTAAATAAATTTTATAATTTTGAGATTAAATAAATTTATAATTTTGCCAATTTGCAAAATTTACCCAAATGGAATCAGACTGATCAAAACTTTAATGTCAGAATGACGAAAATCAGTAACACAAGAAACAACAGTTGTTGGTAAGGATGTGGAGAAAGGGGCATCCTCTTGTGCTGTTGGTGGGAATGCAAACCCATGCAGCCACTGTGGAAAACAGTATGGAGTTTGCTCAAAAAGTTAAAAATAGAACTATCCTACCATTCAGCAATTGCACTACTAGGTATTTACCCAAAGAATACAAAAATACTAATTCAAAGGCATACATGCACCCTGATGTTTATAGCATTATCTGCAAAAGCCAAATTATGCAAACAGTGCAGGTGTCCATTGACTGATGAATAAAGAAGATGTGGGGTGTGTGTGTGTGTGTGTCTGTGTGTATAAAACAGAATATTATCACTCAGCCATCAAAAAATTAATAAATAAATCTTGCCAGTTACAACGACATTGCATGGGGCTAGAGAGTATTCTGCTAAGCGAAATAAGTCAGAGAAAGACAAATACCATATGATTTCACTCATGTGATACAATTTAAGAAACAACACAAATGAACAAAGGGGGGGAAGGAGAGAAAGGCAAACTAAGAAGCAGACTCTTTTAACTATAGAAAACAAACTAATGGTTACCAGAGGGGAGGTAGGTGGGGGATGGTTTAAAGACGGGGGGCGTCTGGGTGGCCCACTTGGTTAAGTGTCCAACTCTTGATTTCAGCTTAGGTCATGATCTTGGGGCTGTGAGATGGAGCCCTGCATCAGACTCTGAACTCAGCATGGAGTCTGTCTATCCTTCTCGCTTTGCTCCTCCCCCTGCTTGTGCTCTCTCTCTCTCTCTCAAATATATAAATAAAATCTTGTGTTTTGTTTTTTTTTTTAAGATTTTATTTATTATTCATGAGAGGCAGAGACTGAGGGAGAAGCAGGCTCCCTGCGAGCCTGAAGAGTGACTCCACCCCAGGACTCTGGGATCATGACCTGAGCCGAAGGCAGACGTTTAACAGACTGAGAGACCCAGGTGCCAACAAAATCTTTAAAAAAAATAAATAGGTGATGGGGATTAAGGAGTGCAGTTGTTATGATGAACACTGGGTGCTGTATGGAAGTGTTGAATCACTATGTTGTACACTAGAAACTGGTATTACACTGTACGTTAACTAACTGGAATTTGAATAAAAATTAAAAAAAAAGAAACTTTAATGTATCATATCCAAGCTCAGCTAAGGAATCTACATCTTCCAGGTTCTCACTATATAATGTAGATAATGTATAATGTATATTAGATAAATATTAATTTATTAATACATCATATAACGATTTTAATATATACTATTACAAAACATTCTGTCCTTCACTAGCCCTTTTTATTTATAAATTTATATAACATTTATTTTGCTACTCACTTCATTAGTACGACCAAGAAGCAATCACAGCTGCATCTCCTGCAAAGCACCTAGTCCGTACTGAATTTTTATCGCTTTTGAATTTTATTTTTTTCATGCTTAAACATCAAAATGGGGTTGACATAGAGCACTGACTAGATTAAGAGAAAACTAAAATTCTTGAGAAGGTATGAGGGTGAAACTGACGGCAGACACATTCTCACAGTTCCTTCAATTTCATCCTATCAATCCAGTCTCTCCAATGGGAAGCAAAAGAGAAGGAACTGTGGCCGCTATGAGTCGTACAGAGCAGATAACACTTTAATAATGAGGAAACCAAAGCTTGGCAATATCAATTATTTGCCCAAGATTACACAGCAATTAGAGAAGTAATGAAAGACTAAAAACTATACCTTAAAGTTGTTTTTTTTTTTTTTTTAAGGTTTATTTGAGAAAGAGAGAGTGAGCAAGCGAGATAGGGAGGAGGAGTGGGAGAGAAAGAATTTCCAGTAGGCTCAATGCCTAAGGTGGGGATGAATCTCACAACCCTGAGATCGTGACCTAAGCCAAAATCGAGAGTCACACACTTAACCAACTGAGCCACCCAAGCACCCCTAGATCTTAAAGCTTTTCTGTGGACAATTCAGTCAGGTAAGATTTGTGGTCAAAATTTTACAAAGTAGACTGTAGCAAGGAGAAGTGAAAGGAGATATGGAGGCTGCTGATGGCATTGACAGAGATAAAAATCTCATAAAGAAACGAAAACACAAAATTTAATTTTGACATGTTACATACCTTTAGAACTCCAAGTAATATTAGATATCAATACCACCTACCTGCAATGATGATGTAGTAAAAAGTAATCTGATACTGGATTAATACAGTTTAAATTCAAAGTCTTCTGTGAATTAATAAATACTCATTTTTTATGAGTATTATTTTCATGTTCTCTACCCTGTAAATAATACAGATTTGAAGGTGGTCAGGAATATTTCATTACTTACCATACACAAAATACCTATCTCTGTTCTAATTTCACAGAAAGGGCACAATAAAATATTTGATAGTGACCATGATGATGAAGATGGTGATGATTAAAAATCATGACAAAAACAGTAATGACAACAATCAATAAAAAATAAATAACATAATTTTAAACATGACAGAAGACTTATCTAAGTTCATGTGATTACTTTTTTAGAATTAAATTTGAACCTCTTTCAAATTTTATATATTATTATACTTAATATATATTAAAATGACCCTTTGTTTCTGGTTCAGTCTTATTGATTATATTTGAAAAGAAAGCCTTCAATTGGCTTAAATCAACCACTGTTCATAACCTGACGCTAACAGACATTTGAAAAATTCAGTGCTATTCTGTCTAAAGAGGTAGTATATGTAGGTCATAGTGTGAGAGAGCTTATCAAGGCTTTGCAAGGAAACAATTTCATCCTTGGATGTGGTGGAGATAGCGCCATTATAATTTCCTTAAGTAGATAGTGAAATTATGTAACAAAAGTTAGATTTAAGAACCAGAATTTATATTGTTATACACAAAATTATCAGGTAACTTATTCCTATTTATTCAAGTATTCTATTTTTGCCATATGCCTGTTGACATACCAGAGATTGAGCCTTAATATTAAATCTAATAGATATATACAGGCTATAGGATATTCTATAGAACAGAAATAACCATTTTTTAATTTACTACATGTATTTTTCTTTCTCTTTTCTAAAGATCAGAATACAGCAGCATAGATCCTGGATAAAACTACCAAAGTAGGCATCTAAGAATGGAGTTTGTGTCTTAACCACATAGTTAAATTTTGCTGGTGCTTTGATATCCCTGAAGACATAATTAACAGGCACAAACACTGTTATGTGGATCCTGATTTACCAATAGTTTTCTAAAAATTCATAAGGCTCTATATCACTATCCATAACAATCAGGACAGCTACCAACAAAAGTTGTTAAACCTCTCAATGATCAGTTGGTAAAACTTGCTCAAATGCTCACACTCCACCATCACGTTTACCTCAAAAGCTCATATGGTTACTGATACAGAGAACAAGCTCTCATTAATCTAAAATCACCTAAAAATAGACAGAAATCCATTCTAGTTAAAATTTCCCCAGGAAACCAATTTGGCACCAGGAAATATCCATCACAATATAAAACTTCTGTTCTTTTTTTCTTTTATTTTCTTTTTTTTTCCCCTCACAGTCAAATGGAAGAAAGAGTTAAGGTCACTGTTCAGATTATTCATGGGAAAAGTCTTTTTATTGATCAAAGCTTTGGTTTTAGTTGTTAAACGATTCTAAATAAACTAGGCACTGCTTCACAAGGCAATTATTTTAAATTTTCTTCACTTTGTTTTTTAATTCAGACTGGAAAACTAAATTCACTTGTACAGTACATTTCTGTTAATTGTCTGTAGTTTTACTGTAATTTAGGTTAACTAATATTTTACATTAAAATTTCTTTTACCTATAAGCTCTGATGCTTCTTTTACCTTGGAGTTTACCAATTACATAAAAAGTTAATTTTATACAAGTTGAGGGTATTAGTTTTATATTATTAGTTTTATATATATATATATATATATATATATATATATTTATTTATTTATTTAAGATTTATTTATTTATTTTAGAGGTAGGGAGGGGCAGACGGAGAGGGAAAGAATCTCAACCAGATTTACATAGCCTGGTGCAGGGCTCCATCCCAGGACAATGAAATCATGATCTAAGCCAAATGAACTCCACTTCGAGATTGTCCCAGAAACATTCCCAAACACATTTCTCCATTTTTTCCCCACTTCTTTCTGACTTAATGGATTACTCTTCCTTGAGTAATATTTGGAGATATGTGTTGAATTATGTAGAACCCCAAATGGCACACTCTGTGTTCCTATATCATCACTTGAAGGAGACCCGTCCAACAAGGAATACCCACACTGGACTCTTGCATGTACAATACATAAACCTTATTTTTGTAATCCATTGAGATTAGACTGTTTAGCATCTAGCATTATCTCTATTATTTCATACTATAATAAAATTGTGTTTATTTTTTGATAATCCGTACCTGGGATCGAGAAAACATCTGAAGTATTTTCTCCACAAACTATGCAGCATGAGATAAAAAAAGATGGCAAATAGCTGTTGCTGCTGTTTGATGGTTACGGATTTTTTTTTTATCAAAATAGATTTTTATAAAACAGTATTGAATTTGGCCACCATAGGAAATTAATCTGTATTTTTACATAAAGGGAATAGGAGAAATTTTATTTAATTTATATTTTTACTACTATTACAGTATTTCTAAGAAGCTACTGACAACTCTTCTCTTACTGCAAGTTAAATTAAAAATATAATTACACATCACAGGTTTCTTATTTAAACTGAGTTTAAAAGGCAAAAACTGAATCTATGCAATTTTTAATCTTTCCCTACTCAGTGAGACTCCATTAAAGGCCAGACCTTGCCTACATGCCTTTCATTTGCTCTCCATGTTAATACTTTCAGTTTGTTTGCTTCTTAAAATGTATAAACCATTCTTTTCCTGGTTGTTAAATGCCAGCTGGTACTGTCAGCTACCATTGTTTCCCAGCTGTCTGCCCCGATATCCCATTGCTTCAGGCTGGCTGACACAGTGTCCTTGAAGCATTTTATCTGACCTCCTATTCTGTTTCCTCAATTAGTTTATCGAAGGTACTTAGGATATTTGGTTCTTGAAAACATCCCACTTTTTCACTGTATAGGAATTAATATATAACTTACATGAATTTGACTCCTAAAAACACTTGGGTTACATATTAGTTCTATAATCACCAAAGTTTTTGGTTACTTACCTGTATCAATAAATTCATTTTCTAGCATGAATCCAAATATATGTTTATTTATGTAATTCTATAATGTATTTATATATATGTACACAGACATTATACACATTGTACAACATGCCTAAAAACTAAATAAAGAGAATATTATAAATAATACCTGTATTTCAAAATACTCTTATTTTATAATTCAAGATTCCTGTCTTTCCTTATTCTAGAAAATACTTGTAGTTGGAATAATAATTATGGTAAGAAAATAATGTCTATTCAGTTGTTTTAAATACATGGTTTCCATAGATGCTATGGTTGAGAACGATATAAAGGCCATATGAAAGATATACCGTTAGCTATAAATGTCATAATAGACATTTACCATTATAGCTATCAATAATATCTACCAATAATGGAAAACTTATAATTTAGTAGCAAATTTCTATCCACTTAAAAATCAGTTATTTTTGAAAAATAGTCAGAAGATATAGTATATTTATATTTTAACAAATGTTTCAATGATACACCAAAAAATCACCAATCAGTATATTAAAAAAAAAAAAAAAGAGGTAGAAGCTTCTGTCTCCAACTGTATTTTTTATATATGGAAAAATGTGTATTTCTACAAAATCATGTAACAATAGAGACGTGGCCTAAGTACATCTTTTTTTTTTTTTTAAGATTTTCTTTATTTATTTGAGAGAGAGAGAGAGAGAAAGAGAGGAAGGAGGAGCAGAGAGAAAGGGACAAGCAGATTCCACACTGAGCAGCAGAGAGCTCAACATGGGGCTTAATCCCATGAACCTAAGATCATGACCTGAGCTGAGATCATGACCTGCGCCAAAACCAAGAGTTGGATGCTTAAAAGACTGAGCCACCCAGACACCCCCAAGTACTTCTTTTTAACAGCATTTTTTAAGCCAGAGTTTCCTTTGAACAATTATGACTTCTACATTCATTATTAAAATGTCCACTTTACCTTGAAAGAAATATTGACGGTGATTTTTTAAAGTATGCAATTGGGAACTCAACAAATATATCTGAAAGGATAAGTAAAATCAATGCAATGATTTTTTTATTGTGCCAAATTATGTTCTCTTTTGCCTTTCTTTTGCATTCATTCGCCCACTGACTCATTAAACACACGTTTCAGTCTCTATTTGACCCAATGTTTTTTGGTATGTCTTCTATCAAAGTATGTATTAGTATACTCAGATAATATTCTGACTAATAATTCTTGTAGGAACCATCTTATGAAAAGTCTTTTTTAGGTGGCTCAGGGTTATATTTGAATTAAATTAGGTACATTTACTTTTCCAAAATGGAATGTAAATAAAAATGTTGTTATTAAAGTATTAATTGAAAATATATAAAATTGTCCCATGTATACGGAACACATACACATGTATTTATGTATAAAACTATAAATACTATAAGAAACATTTAGCCATTTTCTTCCAGATTCTACTAGACAATTGCAGATAACCTTGCCTAAGGAATTTTTAAGAGGAAATATAGTGATTCTAAAACTTATTCTTGCCTCATTATAGTTCCCTGATAATCTGCATATTTTTCCAAGTTTCATGCAGGCTGCATTAGAATGGATTCACTGGATTGCTTTTTGAATCTATGATTTCAGACCTATTGAAGAATTTTTTTTAGTCTATGCAACTCTTACTCTCGATTTATGAATACAGAGATCTATCTAAATCTGAAGCATAAGTATTTTCATTCCCTTATTGTTTTGGCAGATATGTGGAATATCGGTTCACTCTATCCATAATGACTTCTATTCTTTGGTACTTTGCCCATGTGACTCATCTTTCTGCCTGTGACCTGTGCTGTTCTGTTGTGGAGAAGGGGTTTTACATGCCTCTCTGGCCATTCTGTTACAGACAGAAATAATGATCTGTTCAGATGTCACTGAACTTAGTTTATTCTCTTTTGTATTAGCAAATGTCACTCCTTGTCCCGTTGCCTTCCAACATTCCAACAATCAGAGCTTCCATTACATTCTTAGTTTCGAGCAACTACATATAGGACACATACAGCCACATATTAAATTCCACTGAGGAATCCACAAGGGAAGTTGGATATTCTCTAAATCTGACGTTAAACAACTTATCATTTAGCGAAGTTTAGAAAATTAAAAATTAAAAACAACTACCAAAACAGTAAATGGAGCAGGTAGTAAAAATGGCCCAATGCAATAAATATGCATGTATTTGCCTCCATTCCCACTTAAAAAGGGGAAGATCTAAAATCTTCCTTTCTCAGAAATCTTTTGTGGTTCTGTATAGTGAATGCTACATGGCTGATGATATGTGTATCAAACATTGATTGATTTTCATTTTATGTATCTATGCAAAGTTTCTTTTGCTTTGTTTTTAGGTACATGCCAACGCTGTTATATGTGAGGTGTGTTAGATCATTTAAAATGTCAGTCAATTTATGGAACTTTGTCTTTCCATTAAGTCCTTTCAATTAAATAATATAAAAATTAATGTATGTGGTTGGCAAAGAAAGATTCTGTGCTTTACAGGTTTCCATATTCAAATGTAGTGAGAAGAATGTCACATGGTAAATGAAGACTGGGTAAGTGCAGACTGAGCTTTCCTCCCAGAGCCCAAAGGGAAGGAGAGCCAAACTGTCTTTTAAAAGGAAGGAGCATTTTTGTTGTTGCTGTTGTTGTTTCCCCAAGCTCCTAAGGGGTGGGAAGAAAAAAAAAAAAAAAAAACGAGACCGTGAAGTGTATTAGAAGAAAAAGAGAAATCAGTATTGTGTCTTTTTTTTGGTTTCAACTAAGGAAATTAAATAAAGTTCTAAAAAAATTCTTTAAACCAATTAGTTTGTTTTTGTAACAGGATAATTTCAAATCTCTGAGGGGGGAAAAAAAGAAGTAGAAAAGCATTTAACCACTACATTATATACTGACAGTCTGATAACAAAGAAAAATAGATGGATAAATGCCCAGACAAAAGAAAAAAAATGAAGCCATGACAGACATCATATATTTCTCTTTAACATTTATATTTCTTTTATCATTTTCAAAATACCTGTGTGCATACTCTATATAACTGATTTAAATCTGCAAGTGCTCAAATAGTATAGATCAAATATTATTTTCCATACTAACTTGTAATTATCTTTTTGAAAGGTACTGTTTCTCAGGACTGAAGTCCCAAAAGTCCCTAGTATAGCATTGAAAATGTGTTTGTCTATTTCATTTCTCTTTCTAGTCCTCTGATCCTTAAAATTAAAAAGTCCTCCTTGGGATATAGCACATTAATGCTATCATTCTGTTTTGTTTCTTTTCTTTTTTTTTTTTTCCCCCTCACTTCAGCACCAGTCCATTTTCATTCCTGTCCTTGTCCATTAGGGACTCCCCTTCCACATCTATAAGATGCATTAATGGCGCTTAGTAGATGAATGATACAGCTGATGGGAGAAAGAGTAAAATAAATAGAGGGGATGGTACTTTTCTCTATATAATATATACATTTTGGAGTGGTTTCAAAACTGTAATATTTGCATATTCTTTGCCTAATTTCATGTACTAATTTGGAAATATTTTGACTGATTTTGTGTAATTGTGCTGCTACAATTAACTTAATGATTATACACCTCCAAGCCTTTGAGAATCTGGGGCTTAACACAAAAATTTCCTATGACTAAATTTTAAAAATTAGACTATCACTAGCAAAAATTTAAAAACAAAAACAAAAACAAGAAAACACCTACTTTGTTCAGGGCTTTTATCGTGGATGCATGTTAACCTTGTCAAATGGTTTTCCTGTGTCCACTGAAATGATCATATGGTTTTTATCCTTTCTCTTATTGATGTGATATATCACATTGATTGAGGATACTGAACCACCCTTGCGTCCTAGGAATAAATCCCACTTGATTGTGGTGAATGATTTTTTAAATGTACTGTTGAATTCAGCTTGCTAGTATTGTGTTGAGGATTTTTCCATCTATGTTCATCCGAAATACTGGGCTGTAGTTCCTTTTTTTGTGGTGTCTTTACCTGGTTTTGGTGTCAAGGTGATACTTGCCTCATAGAACAAATCTAGAAATTTTCCTTCCTGTTCAACTTTTTTTTACAGTTTGAGAAGAATAGGTATTAACTTCTTGAAATGTTTGGTAGAATTTGCCTGTGAAGCCATTTGGCTCTGGACCTTTGTTTGTTGGGAGTATTTATTTATACTGATTCAATCTCCTTGCTGGTAATTGGTCTGTTCAAATTTTCTCTTACACCATAAACAAAAATAAACTCAAAATGGATTAAAGACCTAAATGTGAAACCCAAAACCTTTAAAAACCCTAGAAGAGAGCACAAGCAGTAATGTCTCTGACATCAGCCATAGCAACATTTTTCTCGATACATCTCCTGAGGCAAGGGAAATAAAAGCAAAAATAAAGTACTGGGACTACATCAAAATAAAAAGCTTCTGCACACCAAAGGAAACAATCAATAAAACTAAAAGACAACTTATGAAATGGGAGAAGATATCTGCAAATGACATATCCAGTAAAGAGTTAGTATCTAAAATATATAAAGATCTAAGTCAACACCCAAAAAACAAATAATCCTATTTAAAAATGGGCAGAAGACATGAACAGTTATTTCTCCAAAGAAGAAATACAGATGGCCAACAGACAACACTCATCATTAGGGAAATGCAAATCGAAACAACAAAGAGCTATCACCTCACACCTGTCAGAATGGCTAAAATCAGCAACATAAGAAACAAAGGATGTTGGCAAGGATATGGAGGAAAAGGAACCCTCACACACTGTTGGTGGGAAGGGAAACTGGTGGAGCCACTGTGGGAAACAGTATGGAGTTTCCTCAAAAACTTAAAAATAGAACTGCCCTACAATCCAGTAATTACACTACTGGGTATCTAGCCCCAAAATACAGAAACACTAATTCAAAGGGATACATGACCCTGATGTTTATAGCAGCACTACCTACAAAAGCCAAATTACGGAAGCAGCCCAAGTCTCCATCAATAGATACATGAATATATAAACAAGATATCTCTCTCTCTCTCTCTCTCTCTCTCTCTGTCTCACACACACACACACACACACACACACACAGAGGAGTATTATTCAGCCCTAAAAATGAATGGAATCTTGCCATTTGCAATGACATGGATGGAACTGGAGAGTATAATGTTAAGTGAAATAAGTCAGACAAAGACAAATACCGTATGATTTCACTCATATGTGGAATTTAAGAAACAAAACAATCAAGTAAAGGGGAAAAGAAAGAGGGAGAGAGGCAAACCAAGAAACAGACTTTTAACTTTAGAGAACAAACTGATAGCTACCAGAGGAGAGGTGGGTGAAGGGATGGGTGAAATCAGTGATGGAGATTAAAGAGTGTACTTGTTTTTTGTTTGTTTGTTTTTATTATGTTCACTTAGCCACTATAAAGTACATCATTAGTTTTTGATATAGTGTTCAGTGATTCATTAGTGTACTTGTTGAATGTGCACTGGGTGATGTATGGAATTGGTGGATCACAATCACTATAATAAACACCTAAAACTAATATAACACTGTATTTAACTACATTTGGAATTAAAATTAAAAAAAAAAAGTTTCAGCCCCCAAAAATACCTCTAAAAAGAGTGTAAAATTTGATGTAAAACTAAAAGGATAAAAAACAGAACTGGAAAGGGAACACATTCAAATAGAAGCTGAAGCTCAAGGACAGAAATTTAGATATGTTTTTAAAATCTTTTTATAGCCAATGTCTATAATTTTTTTTAATATTGTACTTTTTAGTGCATTGGTTTCTATATAATAGATGTGTTCTGTAATATAGTATCTACTGTTTTCTTAGAAGTTTTGTTTATTTGTTTTCTTTACAACAGTTTGCTCATCAGTAAGGATTTAGTTGTGGAAGTTACAAATCATTTTAGCTATTTTAGCAAGTGAAATTTAGGGTTTTGACTTCCAATCATACCACACAGTCAGGAAGGCAGGGAAATAGAAGTCTACCCTGGGCATTGATGACTTAAAAAAAAAAAAAATCCAGGGGCGCCTGGGTGGCACAGCGGTTAAGCGTCTGCCTTAGGCTCAGGGCGTGATCCCGGCGTTCTGGGATCGAGTCCCACATCAGGCTCCTCCGCTATGAGCCTGCTTCTTCCACTCCCACTCCCCCTGCTTGTGTTCCCTCTCTCGCTGGCTGTCTCTATCTCTGTCAAATAAATAAATAAAATCTTTAAAAAAAAAAAATCCAGGATTTAGAAAGCTACTAAAACTACCACAATATCATCTTGATCTCCATAGAGGTGACATCAGAACATTATTAAAATATTCTTTCGGGGGGGGGCGGGGCTGTGGATGTCAGGAGGACTGAAAAAAGCCAAAGCAGCCTTACTTTTGGCCCCCAAATCTCCTAAAAGTACAATTAATTATCACAATTTAATTGATATGCAGTGCTCCAGCAGCAGAGGAACCTAAGAAATGTTTTAGTTTTTTAATAAATGTTTTAGTTTTACAGTTTCACAGTATCTGATCTGATACAGTATCTAATACAGTTTCTGATACTGTTCTACAGTATCTGAAGAGTTAAAAGGAGTGTGTATGTAAGTGATAGTGTGTCTGTGTATATGTTTGTACATGTGTGTATGTGTATAATTTTTGTGAGTGAATAAGAGAAATTATAGAGAAAATGTAAAAAAATACCATAGTGGATGTATGGTGACGAATATTTACTAGATTTACTGTGGTAATCATTTTGCAATATATACAAATATTGAATAATTATGTTGCAGAACTGAAACGCATTGTTACATGTTGTTATACTTGCATAAAAATTTAATACCATAGTTGGCTTTTATTAATACAAATATACAAAGTTAAAAAACTACAGTAAAATATAGAACATTGGATGTATGTTTGATGGGTATCCTTAATTTAACTGAACTGTGGTGCCTTTTGTGGCTTCTGTTTTGCAGACTTCTATGGTAACTAGTATGGAAAACATTAAGGCCAAGTTTCACGGCACTGTGAGATGTTACGGGATTGGGTATCAGGGATGTGTGGTTGTGACTATCCAGGAAATAGTACTTCTTAGAAATCTATAAAGTACAGTAGCACCTGGCTTGTTCAGTTGGTGGATCATGTGAGTCTTGATCTCAGGGCTGTGAGTTCGAGCTCCACACTGGGTGGAGAGATTACTTCCAAAAAGAAAAAAAAAAAAAAAAAAAAAAAAAAAATTTAATAAAAAAAAAATACAAAAAAAAAAAAAAAAAAAAAAAAAAAAAAAAACTTTAATATATAGACATTCATGCAAAAAGTAAACCGGAAAACCGCATGTTCCAAAGAGATGCATAGTATAGCAAAGTCCTTCAACATGTGTGTACCATACTTCTGAAATTTCAGGTAAAGAGAAATTATAGAATATAGGGGGCATATTATCTGTGAAGTTAAACAAGAGGTTAAAATTCATTACCACAGTAGTACAGAAATATAGAGAAACAAATGAGTAATAAAATATATTTACTGAGGGATATTTCTGTTCCTAGATCATTAATGCATCCTCTTGTTAATTTTTCTTACCAGAACTCTTTCTGAGATAATCTGGATTTAAGGAAACAATAAAAAAAAAAAAAAAAAAAAAAAAAAAAAAAAAAAAGAAAAGAAAAGAAAAGAAAATTTCCTCCAATTCCTCAAAAAAACAACTGGTGAAGAGTTTAAATTTAGAGATAGTGGCTCAATAATAAATATACATTATGGGCTGACTGCCCATATCTTCCTTTAAGATAGGACTTGCTGCCCAATTTCAAGCAGTATAATTAGCAGTCTCTAGTAGTCAGGTCTTTTGGAATTTTCCTTAGCAGCATAGATATGCTTTGTCCAAGGTCACATCACGCTTTCCTAGAGCAGTCTGCATAATGTGCCAGCATGAAATGAGGATACACAAGCTCAGCCTGTTTGCCATGATGTGGTACAACTCTGACAGGCAATATTTGCTTCAAAGTTTATTGGGTTGAGCAAGTTTTGATGTGCCTAAATTGCAGATTACTTCTCCTTCTACCTAATCTTTCTTTCTCCCACCTACTTTCAAAAGCGTTGATTCCTAAAGAATAGTTTGCATCTCAAACCCCATCTAAATATCTACATCCAGCAAAGTATACCTGTCAGGGACATTAATAGAGATCAGAACTGTAGTCTACTGAAATATATCAAATCTACATAAGTTCAAAATGTTATTAAAAAAAATTAAAATCTAGGGGTGCCTGGGTGGCTCAGTCAGTTAACCATCGGACTCTTAGTTTTGGCTTAGGTCATGATCTCATGGGTCATGAGATGGAGCTCCATGCTCAGGGGGGAGTCTCCTCAAAGATTCTCTCCCTTGCCCCTTCCCCCACTCACACTCTCTCAAAATAAACAGATCTTTAAAAAAATTAAAACCTGTTTCAACAATCTTAAAATATGCTAGTGAACCAACTT
The DNA here is from genome assembly GCF_017311325.1 of Ursus maritimus. Taxonomy (NCBI): domain Eukaryota; kingdom Metazoa; phylum Chordata; class Mammalia; order Carnivora; family Ursidae; genus Ursus; species Ursus maritimus. The sequence goes on along the minus strand of NW_024425452.1, from coordinate 19,541,079 downwards.
GTTAAGAAAAAGTAAATAAAGGAAAATAATCGAGCATGTACCCTGTGTTTCCTATAAAATCTGTATATATGGATATGCAAATATTTAATGAGAGGAAGTTTTTTTCTGTATAGAATAATCTTAGCTAATAAATTAAGAAGCAAAATAGAATTTGAATGCCTCTATTTTGCAACTTGAAATAAATTAATGGATCCACCCACTGAACATAAAGGACTGCTGACATCACAACAGAGATACCAAAATCATGATTTGCTTCCACATGGAAGAAATCAACACCTATGAAGTACTTTTACCCCCTTTTTCTCTAAGAAAGAATCTAACCTTAATTAGTTCTCTGCCTATAACTACTAATTTACAAGAAATACGACAAAAAAAGAACAAGAGAACTCCACCATGGGGATACAATTTCCAAATCCAGAATTTGGCAAATCCATGTAAAAAAATAACTAAGCTTCATTAATAAATTCATTACCAAGAGTCAAAAAAGAGAGAGAGAGAGAGAGAGATGAAGGAGACATAAATGTAGAGAAATTTAAAAGTATTTATCAACCAATGGTTAATATAGAGACCTTATTTGGATCACGATTAAAAAAAAAAAAAACTCATCAATGTAACATTTACCAATATTTAGAATGTTTAATACTAATTTAATTTAATACTAACAAATTACTATTTTTTACAAGTGATAATGGAACTATGGTTATGTTGCAATAAATGAGTCCTTTTCAGATATAAGCCAAAATGGAAGGAAATTATATTTAGGATTTGGTCTAAGGTATACAGAGAACAGATTCAAAAGATTGGTCCAGAGTTGATAATTGTTGAAACTGGATGATGACTACATGGGGGTTTATTAATCTCTGCTATCTGGTTTTAGTTTTTGTAATAAAGAATTGAAAGATGTGTGCAAGGTTTGGCAAAATATTTCCATCCATTTTATAAGTTACAGCCAGCACTGTGGCCAACATCACTGATTGCCCAGAGCAATGGTGTTGCTATTGACTCTAGACTCTACCTCATATGTCTCCAAAAGAGGCTTCTCATGGCCTCTGAGAATTTTCTCACTACTATGTAAAATAAAGTACAGTGTGCATCCCCATTCAACAAACTTCTTGTCTTAGATCAACAGAATAAAAAACACAATAATATGACTTGGTTTTCAGTTATCATTTGGGAACATTGTTACTACAAAATAGAATTTCAATAAGGAAACTCTAATATTTCAAATAATTAGCATTTTGGGATATTGTTAGAGGTCAACCTATGTGAGACCAAATGGTAGTTCAATTTTACTATAGATTCCTTCAAACTAAAATATAAACTTAGTAAATACTCATCTCTAATGCAAGAGATGATGCACATTTATTTAAAAAAATATAATTCCTTACAATTGAATCAGGATTTTTCTAAAAGGAAAATAAAGTATTTTAAGTATAAATTAATGCAAAAGATACCAGTTCAGAATTTACTAATCTACTAACATGAGGTAGCTAAAATGTATTTTATGTGATGACATGTTAGAAACATTTTTAGGACATCTTTATTCAGATTGAAAGTCAATAATAACATAGTGATATATCCCAAATATTTGTTTACTTCTGTCTATCCTTTTTTTGGCATGAAATAGTATGTTAAAGATAAAAGTAAACATTTTCAGTTGACTCATTATTCCAAATGACTATTATTCCTATCCTAGGACTAGTCATTTGTTATTTATATGGAAAACACAAGTTTTATTAAAAGGAATGTGTTACTTTGCTATAAATTTCCCAGTAGGCTTTTTTTTTTTTTTAAGATTTTATTTATTTATTTGAAAGTGAAAATGAGAGAGCACGCCAGCAGGAGGGACAGAGGAAGAGAGAGAGAATATCTCAAGCAGCCTCCTCACAGAGCTGGTCGTAGGGCTCAATTTTACAACTCCGAGATCACGACCTGAGCTTAAACCAAGAGTTGGATGCTTAACAGAATGAGCCACCCATGTGCCCCTCCCAGTAAACTTCTTAGGACCCTAATGATGTCTTTGTCTTCACAGCACAGAGTGTAATATCTCACATGTGGTAGAAAACCAATACATGTTTTTGAAGTTAATAAATTAATGAATACATAAAGATCAGGCATATTAACTCAATTCGTACTATTATCTAATTTTTTAAAAAGGTATACATTTTCCTTAGATGTTTTATCAAAAAACTTTTAAAATCACTAAATAAGAGCTAAAGGCATTATATTTTATTATATGGACTAAAGAAAATTTTGTGTTGTTTTCACTATACTTACAATAAAAATAATTAATGCATATTTTGAACTTGAAATTTGCCAACCTGGAGAGTAAAAAGCTTTGCCAACCTGGAGGAGGAGGAGGAAGAGGAGGAGGAGGAGGAGGAGGAGGAGGAGGAGGAGGAGCGTAAAAAGCTTTAGTATACTATTTCACTTAAATACACTGAAAGAAGTGGAGTTATTAAGTTCAAGTGTTAGAAAGAGGGACTGTAGTTTATTGTTTCATTTGTCTAAAATCATACACTTAGAAACTGAAGGAGTCTGGATCTGAACCTATACATAAAAAAAAAAAAAAAGTCCGTTAAGGATTGCACTTTCCAATAAACACTTGAAAAATACAGAAACACAAACTCAAATGTAGAATTACAGGCATTTTGCACTATGAGATAAATTTGTGTTAGAGAAATTAGATAAATCAATGATCAATAATTTTAATAAATTTGTTTATGTCCTTTAGTCAGCAGCAAGATTAGCAAGTACAAAAAATAATACTGTGATGTGCAATCTATAATGGATACAGATCATTAACGTGCACTCCACAAAATAGCAATTGGACAGGAGGGTGAGAAAGAGATGAATGGGTTGAGTAGACTAATTAGTAAACTGAAGTGTAGGAGTAATTGACAGCAATAATGTGGCAGGACAGAGGCTGCAATCAATGTAGTATAAATAATGATGACTGTAAAACTGTAATAAAAATAACAAGTATGTTGGGAGATAAGTGCTGCTGTAATCTGATTCAAGTAAATGTTTGCAACTTTTGTTAAGATTTACTCGTGAAAGTGTAAATCAATTAACAGAATGAAAATTAAAACTTGACTCATAAAATGTAAACCATTTATGACAAATAAGTTGTTGTGGTTCACTTGTATTATTCTCACCAGTGATTTTCCTAATGTAAAAAAAAAATCAATTTAAATACCACCAATAAAAGATAATAATGTTGTCATCGTACATTAAAGACTAGATTTAGGAAACCAGTTGTTTTTCAAAATTGGTAGTAAAAGAAAGTAAGCAAATAAGTCATTTTTATAATTTTACTATAAATTTGTATTTAATATATATTCATATCTGTGTATGAATATATATTATATATATAATCATGTTTGATTAAAATTGTTTCTAAAGAATTATTTGACTTATATAATGGGAATTTCATATCATTTGAATTCCAAAACATTTTTTTCCTTTTTTCAACACATTTTTAAATTTTATTTTTATTATTTTTTAAGATTTATTTATTTGTCAAAGAGAGAGAGAGCACAAGCAGGGGGAGCAGCAGGCAGAGGGAAAAGTAGGGTCGCTGGTGTGCAAGGAGCCTAATTTGGGACTTAATCCCAGGGTCTCAGGATCATGACCTGAGCTGAAGGCAGATGCTTAACCTACTGAGCCACCTGGCATCCCTCCAAGACATTTTAAATTAAATTAGTTAAGTTCTCGTAGAAAAATAAAAGCAAAGATAAAGGACTAGAGTAAAAAGATTATCAATACATATTTTGTTAAAATGTGATATGTTTATGAAGTAATTAAAGACTATCTGTGTGTCTGATGCTTAATAATAAATATTTGGAACTATAATTTTGGTGACATTTTAATGATTTGTCTAAGTATTTATCAGTAACTAAAAAAATCAACTGTATGAGCTTTAAAACAAACACAAAAGAAAAACTGAGTTTAAAGTTAAAGCAATATTTAAGTAGATCACAATAAAATAAAATCGCTTCATAAAGGATGCATATTCATTGATACAAATTGCTAAATCCCGTTAAGTCTCAAAGAAGTTATTTATAAAGAGAATCACATGAAATACATGAATAAGTTTACCTCTTAGAAGTTTGCTCAGCTATAAAATGAGCAGCAGATTTCAATTTCCTCCCCTGTCATCCCATGAAAAATGAGGTTTATTATGGAAAGTGTTGTAAACCTTAGCTTACCATTTCAAAATGCATGTTTATTTGGCATTCTCCATACTTCAAAATATTCATTTTAAAAATGATAACACATTAGTATAACCAGATCCATTCCTGAGTTTAACAAATATTAACCAAATCTACAGTTTTCCAGTTTCCCAATTTCCCACTGTGCTAGTTTCTGATAATAAAATTGAATTAGTTTCAAAGAATATTTCAAACCTTGTGTATATGTCCATTTAAATATAGAATATATAAAAACTATTAAAATGTAAATTAGGACAATTTGATTGCAATTTTATCTTAACTCTGAATACTTTGGTAATGAAAAATTTGTCATAATAATAAGCTTATAAATGTGCAAATTACATATGAAATATATAAACTTATTTTCTATTAATACCTGTAGATATAGACAGCTATATAATCACTCGCATTTTAGTATTTTATAAAAGAAAAAGAAAATATTCAGAATTTTGTATTTTATTTGCAAAGGAAAAAGAGGTGCTTCATGCTGAATATACTAAGTTAACTTTATGTTAATAAAAAATGACCTTACATGTATTAATAAATAGCTATGAGTAATACTGCTTTCATAGATCTTTAAAGGTACATTTAAATAATTTCTATTTTTCCATTATGTTTCTGTAATAATATTATACATATGCTGTTTTATATTTGGTGAGAACTGTTCTATATAGAGAGGATTTTAACGTTAGTCTTCTCATTTGACGTTTAAAATAGCTCTATAATTTGGACAGTACTGATACAATTATTCCAACTTTCATCCAATGAAGATAACTTGGACAAGGTCATTTAACTACTAAGCATCAAGTAGTTCAAATTTCTAGTAGGCAATGGGACTACAACTAAGACTCATAGTTCTCTAATTTCTAGCAGAGCACTCTATCAAACTAACATAATGCATGCATTGAGTGCATACCATTGTATTGGAACAACCAAAATACAATTTCTATATTCTTTGAAAAGGTTAAACAAGATAGGTTTCCTTTTATAAAAAAGTGATATTTAATAGTTTTATGGCTTTTGTTTTTTTTGTTCTATCAAGAATTAAACATCTACAACTTTTATCAAAAGAGCCACTGTTTTAGTTGCCAAATTCCTCCAGTATCTGATCAATCCCATATACAGAAATTGCAGCAAAACCAGGAAAAGTGTATGCTTGTACTCTATATATTTCTACAACATTGCTAAAGAGGTTTGGAAGTTGGAAATCAGAGTACTTTTTTATTAAAACATTTATTTTCCAAACTGATTTTAGGTAACGATGCATTAAAAGGGCTCAATGGAGTCATGATTTCCAAAATTTTGGACTTGAGAACCCAAAAATCTTTTGCTCATGTGGTTTTTTCCCCAGTGATATGATAAATATTTAATAACAGCCTTTCAGGGATAGGAAGATGGTATGAGCAAACCTTGATTTGCAGAATTTGCTGATTTCCATGGTGTTAATACTTCTACCATGTTCAATTTCAAGCTACCCACGTGATATCACTGAACATACAACTGGAAAGAAATGTGCAAAATCAACTCTCACAACCCTGTGCAAACCAGTTCTAGCACATCCCTAGATCTACATCTAGATAGATATGTATTTACCATAGTAGAAATGAAAATAGAGTTTTTAAAAATATTCATAAATTCATTTAAAAAGAATAATCAATCCATTATCTGTTCACATATATAACATAATCTTTATGAAAAATAACTCCATTTTCCAAACACAATAAAAATATTACAGGGATAGTAGAACTGTTTTAACATTTTCTCATTGTTTTACATTTTCTCATATTTCTTTAGTGTGTGACTTAATAAAAGAAAACTGGATTCTCATATCTGATATACAATCTGCTGCAACATCAAACCTTACAAAGTCGGTGAAAGATGGAGGCAAAAAAGACAAATATAGCTGATCTTTGAATAACATGTGTCTGAACTGCCCTTATCCACTTACACAGATTTTTTTCAATAAATACAGCAACTGTAAATGTATTTTCCTCCTTTATGATTTTCTTAATATTTTCTTTTCTCTACCTTGCTTTATTGTAAGAATACAATACACACTACATATAACATGCACAATATGTGTTAATCGACTGTTTATGTTATCAGAAAGGCTTCTGGTCAACAGTAGGCTATTAGTAAAACTTTTGGGGAGTCAAAAGTTATACACAGATTTTTAACTGCAAGGGGTTCAGTGCCCTTAACCCTTCCATTGATCAAGAGTCAACTGTGAACACAAAAGTAGTTTGATCTTAGAAACCTACAGAAAGAGTTTTGAGGGCTACTGGGATCTTTGAATCACATTTTGAACTACTGCTATAGAGAAACAAGTTCAACCAAAAGGAACCAAAAAAAAAAAAAAATCTACGCAGAAATTATCTAAATAAAAGAAAAGCAGGACACCATGAGTATATTTCCTCTCTGGAAAATAGAGAGAGAAGGAGCCATGAGACATTCTATTAAAGGAGTACAGATCATTCTCAACTTAGAGTGGGGTTACATTCTGATAAACCACTTGTAAGTTGAAAATATACCATGAATCAAAAATTCATTTAACACACCTAACCTACCAAACATCACAGCTTAGCATACTTTACCTTAAATGTGCTCAAAACACATTAGCTTACAATTATGCAAAATCATCTAACACAAAGCCTATTTTATAATAAAATGTTGACTATCTCATGTAATTTATTGAATAGCATACTGAAAGTGAAACACAGATACAGAATGGTTCTAAGGAATCAGTTGTTTATCCTTACCACGTGATTGGCTGGGAGCTATGGCACACTGACACTGCCTAGCATCACAAGAGAGTAACTTCCCACATATTGCTACCCCAGGAAAATACCAAAATTCAAAATCTGAAGTACAGTTTCTACTGAATGTGTATCACTTATGCATCATGGTAAGACAAAAAAGATCAGAAGTCAAGGGGCGCCTGGGTGGCTCAGTTGTTAAGCGTTTGCCTTTGGCTCAGGGCATGATCCCAGGGTCCTGGGATCGAGTCCCACATTGGGCTCCCTGCTCTGCTGGGAGCCTGCTTCTTCCTCTCCCACTCCCCCTGCTTGTGTTCCCTCTCTCGCTGGCTGTCTCTCTGTCAAATAAAAACATAAATTAAAAAAAAAAAAAAAAAAAGATCAGAACTCAAACCATCTTAAATTGGGGGCTGTTTGTACTTAAAAATTCATAAAATTGGCCATGCAATCTGTGATCTTCTGAACAAGGGGCAGGACATATGAAAAGCCAAAACAAATGCAGAAATTTAAATGATATGTAGGAATTTAATTGTAAGAACAGTATATCCCACTCTTCTATGCTCCCAAGATTTTAGGAAACATACTGATACATCAGGAAGTCACAAAATTTTTAGTACAGGCAATTTTAACGAAATAATGATGACAAAAATTATCTTTAAAATATATTTTTAGTAAGTCTAAAATTTTTCAAGAAAAGAAAAAAGAATGGCCATAGTCAAGGATATCAGGTAGTTCAGCTGTTAGGTGATGTAAAATTAAAAAAAAAAAAAAAAAAGAGAGAGAGAGAGAGAGAGAATATGACACCAGAGAAAATCGATTATTTTCTTCCAAAGAATTTAAACTAATCTACATAAAGCATATCGGCATAGAACCAATATCTGTGTTGATAATAGGTCTATATGATATTTAAACACATTGTGACCCTGAGATTCTTGGATGCTATCCATGAAAATAGTCAGACTTGACTGAACATTAATCTAGTCAATCAGATCAGTAATGACTGAAGTGACAATTATGAATATATGGCTAAGAAAAAAGCACATGAACAGAAGTCTTTACTATTTCTGATTGATTCTGGAGGTATAAATCAAATTTTCAGTCAGGATATTGGCTTTTTTCTTAATAATTGCTTATTATCTGACCCCAAGTTTTATTGTAAAGACAAAACATGACAATTTGAGAATATAAATATTTTTAAATTAAATATAATTTTCCTAATATTTTATCAAAATAATAAAGCATTACAATTACAATTCATAATAATTGTACAGTATAAATAATAATCAATATACTTTAGATTAATTATATCCTTAAAAAAGGAAACTGAACATACAATTTTGCAATAGAAGGAAAAGTCCTCAGAAGTCATTGCTATAGAAAAATATACTTCAATAGAGTGCTATGTATGATTTTTGGAAAATAAAATTATATTAAAAATCATGTAAGTGTTTCTGAGCATTACGTAAGATAACAGAACCCATAATGAGTAGGGAAAAAAATCAATACTAACCCTCAAATGAAAATATTTAAAATATTTTTACAATATTATAGTTGTTCCAAATGTTCAAAAAGCTAGAAAACTGAACCTGCGTAGATTGTAGAATATTTTAAATACAGAAACAGACTAAAATTGAACTTCCAGAGATTAAAATTATAATGCATACGATTAAAAAAATACACTGGATGTGATTAACAATATTAGACACGGCAACAGGAAAGAGTAGTGATGGAAAATATACAAAATAAAACAGAAAGAAAAAAAGATTGGGGAAAAATGGAACAAAGTATCAGTGATATAAAGAAACTTCAAGAAGTTTTATTTATATGCAAGTGGAGTCAGCAAAGCAGAAGAGGAATGAGGTGATAGGAAAATATTTGAAGAAATGTCTGTAGTCTTGAAACTTTTATGAAAAGTACAAACCCACAAATCTAAGAGTCTCACTAAATTCCAAACACAACAAACATAACAAACATAACATCATGGCATGTAACTGTCAAATTGCTTAAAACCGGTGATAAAAGAAAAAATGTTCAAAGCAGCCAGAATGGGTAAAATATATCAGATATACCAAAACAAACGCAAAAATGACAGCAGATTTCGCACTGGAAACAATTTAAGTTAGAACATAATGAAACATTTCAACATATTAAACTAAGGAGAAAAAAAAAGATGACAGTAGAAATTAAACAAGTAGAAAAAAACATAATTTGATTAAAAATGAGTAGAAGACCTGAATAGACATTTTTGCAAAGAAGACATGTAAAGTGGCCAAAAGGTACATGAAAAGATGCTCCATATCATTTATCATCAGAGAAATGTAAATCAAAACCACAATAGGGTATCATCTCACACCTGTGAGAACAGCTGTTATCAATGAAACAAAAACATAGTTTTTAGAGAAAAACAATAAAACTGACAAACCTCTAGCTAAAGTGATGAAGAAAAGATGAAGAACACATTGATAACCAAGTGTATGAATAAGAGAGGTGACCTCACTAAATATTCTTATAGGATATTAAAAAATAACATATACAGGTTTATGCCAATAAATTCAACAATTTAGATGAAATAAACTAATCCCATAAAAGATAAAAATTACCAAAACTAACTAACAAAACTCCAGGATCAGATGGCTTCATGGGTTAATACAACCAAATATATAAGGATAAAATAATGCAAATTCTGGACAAACACTTCCAGAAATCTAAAGAAGAAAAACTACTCTTCCACTCATTCTCTAAGACCAGAATTACCTGTACTAATGCCAAAATAAAACAATGGCATTACAAGAAAAGCAAACTACAGGTCAGTATCCATTATGAACATTGATAAAAATTTTTCAATGAATTCTAGCAAATTAAATCTAACCATATATAAAAGGGATAATAAGTTGCAACGAGTGGAGTTCATTCCTAAAATGAAAAATTGGTTTAACATTTGAAATCTAATGTGTATATTTCACTATATAAACAGACTGAAAAAAAATACAATCAAGAAGTGTAAAAATACTTGATAAATCCAATAACTGGTTTCTATTAACAATCACAGCAAATTAGAAATAGAAAGTAACATCCTTATTCTCATAAATATATACTTATGTAAAATGAATAATTAACAAGATACATAATGGTGAAAGACTGAATGTTTCTAATATTAGGTGCAAGGCAAGAACATTCCCTTTCATTGCTTCTATTGAACATTGTCCTAGAGGTTCTGCCTGTGTAACAGGTCAAGGAAAATAAGTAAAAACATCTAGATTAGAAAGAAGAATTAAAACAGTCTCTGTGGAGATAATATATACTAAAATATCTCACAGAATCTATAAAAAAGTCCTTAAAACTAATAAATTCACATTTAGCAAATTTAGCAATTGTAGTCAACTAGGTTAATATAAAAATTCAATTGTATTTCTATGTGCTAGCATTTGATAATCAGAAATTAAAATATTTAGAAAGCATCAAAAATATGAAATACTACAGGACATATCTGACAAAACATACACTATCCATGCATTGAAATATACAGACCAATGCTGAGACAAATTTTAAGAAGACCTAAATAAATGGAGAGATACTGTATTCATTGGTTAGGAGATTCAATGTTGTTAAAAATTCAGTTCTCTGAAAGCTGATCTATGGATTCAACGCAATTTCAATCAAAATGGAAGCAGGCTTTACTTGCAGAAAATGACAAGCTGATTCAAATATTCATACAGAAATGCAAAAGATTTAGAATACCAAAACAACTGTTTAAAAAAAAAAATTAAAAAGAACAACACCAAAACACACAAACAAAAAAATAAAAAATAAAAAAAGAACAAAGTTAGACACCTTATATTTTCTTATTTTAAGAAAAAATAGCTTTGATAAGACTATATTAAATGAGGCAGTGTGATATTTTTATAAAGATTAGATTAATGTTCACCAGTGCATAATAGAGTCCCAGAATATACACACATGCTGCTTCAGCACATTGATCAGATAAAGGGTTATTAAACTTACTCTCCTCTCCTCTGCATTTCTCCTAGGCTTTGGTCCTGAGGAGAGATGAAAAAGAACTATAGAAGACTGCTGTAGCAGAAAAATTGATCATAGTATACGATAAGGAATGATGGATCAGAATTTATGATCTTGTTCTTACAAGATTTTTTTACTACCTAATCTTTTTTTTTTTTTTTTTTTCTTTTTCTGCCATACTCTTTACTTTGGCTCTCTCTTTACAGAGTTTCTTCATCACATTTATTAAAGTTTGTTTTATTAGTATTCTTATGCTTTAAAATTACATATATTCTCTTTTTCTTTTTCTTTCTTTCTTTCCTTCTTTTAAAGTTGCTACATTCTGTGAAAGTCCAAGCAGAAAATGATTAGGGGAGCTTACTAAGGGAATGATGTATTAAATTCCATGATCATAGCATCTGGAAAGTTTACCAGATATACTTTTTTTTTTTTTTTAAGATTTTATTTATTTATTTGACAGAGAGAGAGACAGCCAGTGAGAGAGGGAACACAAGCAGGGGGAGTGGGAGAGGAAGAAGCAGGCTCACAGCGGAGGAGCCTGATGTGGGGCTCGATCCCAGAATGCCGGGATCACGCCCTGAGCCGAAGGCAGACGCTTAACGACTGCGCCACCCAGGCGCCCCACTGGATATACTTTTTAAGGATATATGACGAACAACCTGGTTCCGAAGGTACAGAAAAAGTCTTGATATCTTTAGAAAATATGAGGGTAATTAATCCTGGATGGGGCACAGTGTTAACATTATAGTTTTACTAGGTCATAAGTATTTCAAATAAAATAAAGGATCTTTCCTAACCTATTGATAAAATACGTAAAAGTTCCCATGCAGTTCATCATACAAAATAAGTACTTAACATTTTCTTTCATTAAGAATAAAGTCAAGTCCTAAACATACTAAGATATAACTAGTTCTGATAATGAAAAAGCTTAAGTTCGTGACACTCTCCTGTTGTGATCATCTTTAGGGTCATTGTCGTACAGATAATTCTCTCCAGCATGCAGATATCATTGAATGACTATCCCTGCCATTGGATGATGTACGTCAGTTACAATTCATTTCCGCAGCCTTAACAACAAATCCATCATTCAGATTTGCATTGTTCATCAAAAAATCACGTTTTAATAATCTTACCTTAGATTTGCTACAATTAGCATAATTGAAAATGCCATAAAACCAATAATAAATGTCAGATTTAAATAAATTTAAACCTTAATAATAAGGTTTTTCTCTGTCCAATAGTCACTAAATCGATGGTTCTACAGCAAATATTGAATACATACTCCATACAGACAGAGCATCAACATTATCTAGGGTACAAATTATTGTACAAAAATGCAATATTGGGCAAAGTGGACATGTTATTATCATGTTCTTCAAAACTATCAGCATCAGTATCGCATCATGACCAACTTTATGTAGCATGTTTCAGAAGTACTTGGAAATTAACATCAACTTCCTTCTAATAAATTATCTTCCCTATATTTCCTACAAATTAAAACATTTCTTTTTCATAAACTTCATTCTTTACATTATGTAGAAGTTCGTTTCTATAATAAATAAAAAAGACGTATACTATAAATAATGTATCTAAATAGCACAACTTAATACATGAGGAAAGTATAGTTCCTGAACATAGAAAAATCTGAAAGAAATGATGAAGAAATTATTTGCACTTAAAAACATACAAAACAAGTCTCCAGAGAGTATAGCTAATAATGAAGTTTATCATTTAATATTTGTAAAACCAAGCTTTGGTATTTTTGTAGAATTATATATAGTTTTATGAATACTTCCAGGATCTATGAGTAGTTTCTATAGCTACTTCCTGAGATTCCCTGTGTGGCAAGAATGAGTCCATTGTTAAACAACTTCATTCACTCAAATTAATGAACCTGCATTTCTCAGGACAATTGGTACATTGTCATGTGGCTTATTTAAAAATAATTGTAATAGTACTCAGTAGGTTTAGAAATAATTAAAATGGCTGTATTATTTCCACGTTACAATATAATGAGTTGTTAGAAGTGCCTAGAGGATTAGGGATTTAGATTGAAAGACTTTGATTAGTTTTCTTGGAATTGAGAAAAAAAGTAAATGTGTAAGTTTATTATGCTCTTAAAATAGTAACAAGTTTAAAATGCAAATTCTTAAAATACAGAACATATTATGCATCTTCAATAAAATTATTTGAGATTGTGAAAATCAAAGATCCCACTTTACTAAATTACAAAGAAAAACTTTCTCAAGTTGCTTTTGTATATGAAATAAAGTATGGAACATTAATTCAAGGCAATTAGTAATCTAATGGAGTCATTGTGATTTTGATATAGTTCTTTCATACACTGGAACCAAATAAAACAGATGTGATATTGAGTATAACATAAAGTGTGATAAACCTAATATGAGCTCTTTATTTAAATACTTAAAAATGGATTTCAGATATGCATGCATATATATATGTACTTCACGACCAGGACACCTTTGAAGAGATTTTATATATA